>NW_027331923.1:6905071-7205071 GCF_048418815.1 Hemitrygon akajei
TTCTCTCCCCACCCTCTCTTTCCCTCTCTCTCTGCCTGTCTCTCTGTCTCTCGCCCTCTCTCGCTCGCCCTCACTCTCTGTCCTCTCTCTCCCCACCCTCTTTCTCTGTCTGTCTCACTCTCCCTCTCTCTCCCACTTCCTCTCTCCCTTTCTCTCTCTCCCCCTCTCTGTCTCTGTCTTCCTCTCCCTCTCTCCCCACCCTCTGGCTCTGTCTCTCTCCTTCTCTCTCTCTGTATCTCGCTCTCCCTCTCTCTCTGTCTCTCCCTCTCACTGTCTCTGTCTCCCTCTCTCTCTGTTCCTCTCTCTCTGCCTGTCTTGCTGTCTCTCTCACTCTCTCTTGCTCTCCCCTCTCTCTCTGTCTCTCACTCCCTGTTCCTCTCTCTGTCTCACTCTCTGTTCCTTTCTCTCTCTCTGTTCCTCTTTCTGTCTCTCTCCCTCTCTCTCTCCCCCTCCTTCTCTCTGTCTCTCTCTCTTCCACTGTTCCTCTCTCGCTGCCCCTCTCTCCATCTCTCCCTCTCTCCCTATCTCTCTCTGTCTCTCTCTCTCACTCTCTGTTCCACTCTCTACCTCTCTCTCTGTCTCTCTCTCCCCACCCTCTCTCTCTGTCTCTCCCTCTCTTTCTCTCCCTCTCTCCTCTCTCTTCCTCTCTGTCTCTCGCTCTCCCACTGTTCCTCTCTCGCTGCCTCTCTCCATCTCTCCCTCTCTCCTTATCTCTCTCTCTCTCTCTCTGTTCCTCTCTCACCCTCTCTCTGTTTCTGTTCTCTCCCACTGTTCCTCTCTCCCCACCCTCTCTCTCTGTCTCTCTCTCCCCCACTGTTCCTCTCCCTCTGCCCTCTCTCCTCCCTTTCTCTGTCTCTCTCTTCTTCTCGTCTCTCACTCTCTCCCCCACGCTCTCTCTCTCACCGCGCTCTGTCTCTCTCTCCCTCTCTCTGACTCTCAACCCCCCTCTCTCTCTCCCCCCTCTCTGTATCCATCCCTCTCTCTCTCTCTCGCACTCTGTTCCTCTCTCTCTGTCTCTAACTCTGTTCCTCTCTCTCTGTCTCACTCCCTCTCTCCCTCTCTCTGCCTCCCTCTCTCCCTCTCTGTTTCTCTCTGCCTGTCCTCTCTCCATCTCTCCCTCTCTCTGTCCCTCTCACTCTACTGCTCCTCCTCCCTCTCTCTCTGTCCTGTCTCTCTCTCTCCCTCTCCCTGTCTTTCTCTCCCCCACCCTCTCTTTCCCTCTCTCTGCCTGTCTCTCTGTCTCTCATCCCCTCTCTCGCTCGCCTCACTCTCTGTCTCTCTCTCCCACCCTCTTTCTCTGTCTGTCTCACCCTCTCTCTCCCACTTCCTCTCTCCCTTTCTCTCTCTCCCCCTCTCTGTCTCCGTCTTCCTCTCCCTCTCTCCCACCCTCTGTCTCTGTCTCTCTCCTTCTCTCTCTCTGTATCTCGCTCTCCCCTCTCTCTCTGTCTCTCCCTCTCACTGTCTCTGTCTCCCTCTCTCTCTGTTCCTCTCTCTCTGCCTGTCTTGCTGTCTCTCTCACTCTCTCTTGCTCTCCCTCTCTCTCTGTCTCTCACTCCTGTTCCTCTTTCTGTCTCCACTCTCCTGTTCCTTTCTCTCTCTCTGTTCCTCTTTCTGTCTCTCTCCCTCCTCTCTCTCTCTCCCCCTCCTTCTCTCTGTCTCTCTCTCTTCCACTGTTCCTCTCTCGCTGCCTGTCCCTATCCTCTCTCCATCTCTCCCTCTCTCCCTATCTCTCTCTGTCTCTCTCTCTCACTCTCTGTTCCACTCTCTCCCTCTCTCTCTGTCTCTCTCTCCCCACCCTCTCTCTCTGTCTCTCCCTCTCTTTCTCTCCCTCTCTCCTCTCTCTTCCTCTCTGTCTCTCTCTCCCACTGTTCCTCTCTCGCTGCCTCTCTCCATCTCTCCCTCTCTCCTTATCTCTCTCTCTCTCTGTTCCTCTCTCACCCTCTCTCTGTTTCTGTCTCTCACCACTGTTCCTCTCTCCCCACCCTCTCTCTCTGTCTCTCTCTCCCCCACTAGTTCCTCTCCCTCTGCCTCTCTCCCCCCCTTTCTCTGTCTCTCTCTTTCTGTCTCTCACTCTCTCCCCACGCTTCTCTCTGTCTCTCTCCCTCTATCTATCCCTCTCTGTCTCCCTCTCTCTCTGTCTCTCTCTTTCTGTCTCTCTCTGTCTCTCTCCCTCTCTTTCTCTTACTTTCTCTCCCCACTCTGTGCCCCTCTCTCAATTCTCTGTCTCCCTCTCTCTCACTCTCTCCCCACCCTCTCTCTCTGACTCTCTCCCTCTCTGTCTCCCTCTTACTCTATGCCTGTCTCTCTCTTTCTGTCTCTCTGACTCTCTCCCTGTCTCTCTCTCCCTCTCACTCTCTTCCCCACCCTCTGTGTCTCTCTCCCTCTGTCTCTCTCTATCTCTCTCCCTCTCTCATCGTCTCTCTCTCCCTCTCTCTCCTGTCTCTCTCCCTCTCTCTGCCTGTCTCTGTCTCTCACTCTCTCTCTCTCTTGCTCTCCCTCTCTCTCTTACTCTGTTCCTCTCTCTCCCTATTCTCTGTTTCTGTCTCTCTCCTCCCACTGTTCCTCTCTCACTCTCTCCCCACCCTCTCTCTCCAGTCTCTCTCTTGCTGCATCTCTCCCTCCCTCTCCCTATCTCCCCATCCTCTCCTCTCTGTCTCTCCCTCTCTAATCTCCCTCTCTCCTTCTCTCTCTCTTCCTCTGTCCCTCTGCCACTCTCCTCTCCCCCACTGTCCCTCTCTCTCTGCCTCTCCCCCCTCTCTCTGTATCTCTCTTTCTGTCTCTCATTCTCTCCCCACGCGCGCTCTCTCTCTCCCTCTCTGTATCCCTCTGTCTCCCTCTCTTTTCTCTCTGTCTCTCTCACTCTGTTCCTCTCTCTCCCCTCTCTCTCTCCCCCTCTCTCTTTCCCCAACCCTCTCTCTGTGTGTCTCTCTCTCTGTCTCTCTCCCTCCTCTGTCTCCCTCTCCCTCTCTCTGTGTCTCTCTCACTCTCTGTTCCTCTCCCCCTCTCTCTCCCTCTCCCTCTATCTCTCTCTCTCTCTGTCTCTCTCCCATTCTCCCTCTCCCCTCTCTCTCTCCCTCTCTCTCTCACTCTCTCCCCACCCTTTCTCTGTCTCTCTCCCTCTCTGCCTGCCTCTGTCTCACTCTCTCTCTTGCCCTCCCTCTGTCTCTCTCACTCCCTGTTCCTCTCATCTTCTGTCCCCCTCTCTCTCAGTCTCTCTCACTCTCTGTTCCTCTCTGTCTCTCTCCCTCTCTCTCCTCCCACTCTCCCTCTCTCTCTCTCCGTCTCTCTCCACTTTTCCTCTTCTCTCTCTGCCTCTCTCCCCCCTCTCTCTGTCTCTCTCACTCTCTTTCTGTCTCTCTCCCTTTCTCTCTCTCCCCATCCTTCCTCTCCCTCTCCTTTCACTCTCTCCCCACCCTCTCTCTCTACGTGTCTCTCTGTCTCTCTCCTTCTCTCACTGTGTATCTCTCTCTCCCTCTCTCCTCTCTCTCCCTCTCTCTCTGTTCCTCCTCTGCCTGCCTCTCTGTCTCTCTCACTCTCTCTCCTCTTGCTCTCACCTCTCTCTCTGTCTCTCTTACTCCCTGTATCCTCTCTCTCTCTCTCTCTCTCTCTCTATCTCTCTCTCTCTCTCTCATCTCTCTCTCTCTCTCTCTCTCTCTCGCTCTCTCTCTCCTCTCTCTCCTTACATTTCCTCTCTGCCTCTCTCCCCCTCTCTCTGTCTCACTTTCTTTCTCTCCCTCTCTCTCCCCACCCTCTCTGTCTGTCTCTGTCTCTCTCCTTCTCTCTCTGTGTATCTCGCTCTCCCTCTCTCTGTCCCTCCCTCCCTCTCTCTGTCCTCTCTCTCCCTCTCTCTCTCTGCCTGTCTGTCTCTCTCACTCTCTCTCTCTGTCCCTCCACCTCCCTGTTCCTCTCTCTCTCACTGTCTGTTCCTCTCTCTCTCTCTCTCCCCCCTCTCTCTGTCTCTCTCCCATTGTTCCTCTCGCTGCCTCTCCCCCCTCTCTCTCTGTCTCTCTTTCTGTCTCTCACTCTCTCCCCACGCGCTCTCTCTGTCTGTCACCCTCTCTGTCTCTCTCCCTCTCTGTCTCTCTCTCTTTCTCTGTCTCTGTCGCTCACTCGCTCTCTCTCACTTTCCCCACCCTGTCTCTCTCTCTCTGTCTCTCCTTCTCTCAACTCTGTATCTTGCTCTCCCTCTCTCTCCATCTCCCTCTCCTCCCTCTCTCTCTCTCACTGTTCCTCCCTTTTCCTCTCTCTCTGTCTCTCTTGCTGTCCTCTCTCCCACCCACTCCCTCTCTCCCCATCTCTCTGTCTCTCCCTCTCTGTGCCCTCTCTCTTGGTGTGTCTCTCTCTGTCTCACTCTCTCTCCAAAACCCTCTCTGTCTCCCTCTCTCTCACACACACACTCCCTGTTCCTCTCTCTCTCACTCTGTCTCTCTCACTCTGTTCCTCTCTCTGCTCTCTCTCCACTTTTTCCTCTCTCTTCCTCTCTCCCCCCTCTGTCTCTCTCTCTCTCCTCACTCTCTTTCTGTCTCAGTCCCTTTCTCTCTCCCCCCCTCTCTCCCTCTGCCTCTCTCTCTGTCTCTCTCCCTCTCCTCTCATCTTCTCTCCCCACCCTCTCTGTCTTTGCCTGTCTCTATCTCTCTCTCTCTCTCTCTCTCTCTCTCTGTATCTCGCTCTCCCCTCTCTCTCTCTCTCCCTCTCCTTCTCTCTCTTCCTCTCTCTGTCTCTCTCTCCCACTTTTCCTCTGCCTCTCTCCCCTCACTGTCGCTCTCTCCTCACTCTTTCTCTCTCTCCTCCCTTTCTCTCTCTCCCCCTCTGACTCTCACTCTCTCTCGGTCTCTCTCCCTCTCTGCCCCTCTCTGTCTCTCTGTCTCTCTCTGTCTTACTCTCTCTCCCTCTCTGTCTCCATCTCTTTCTCTCTGTCTGTCTCTCTCTCACTCTCTGTTCCTCTCTCCCTCACTCTCTCTTTCTGTCTCTCTCTGTCTCTTTCTCTCTCTTTGTCTCTTCCTCTCTTTCTCTCACTCTCCCCCCACCCTCTCTCTGTCTGTCTCTCTGTCTCTCCCTCCCTCTCTCTCTCTGCCTGTCTCTCTGTCTCTCCTCCCCTCTCTCTCTCTCTCTCTCTGTCTGCTGCTCTCCCCTGTCTCTAAACTCCTCTCTGTGTCTCTCTCTCCATCTCTCCCTCTCTCTCTGTCTCTCTCATTCTCTGCTCCTCTCTCTCCCTCTCTTTCTGTCTCTCTGTTTCTCTCCCTTTCTTTCTGTCTCTCTGTTTCTCTCCCTCTCTCTCCCTTCTCCCCTCTCTCTCTCCCCTTAATTTTCTTATCTCTCCGTCTCTCTCTCTCTTTACATATACAATTCCTCAATTTTTCTATCTCCTCTTTCCTCATCTGTACTCTTTTGCACACTCCCAATCTTTCCTCGAAACTTTCTTCCCTACATAGTCAGTAACCTGCATTTTTCCCTTATTGTCTCTTACTCCGTTTATGCTAACCTTCGCCTTGCCTTCTCGTTTTCCTCCCCAATTCCCCCTTTCCTGTAGCTTGCTGTCTCCACCACCCACCTGTCCAGACCAGCACCCCTTCCCCACCCCACACTGTCATGACGGTTTTACACACTCAAATGGATTACAGATGTTGTATAATTTCTCGTCGGTTGGAAAGATTCAGTGTTCTCTCAGAAGATAAAGGCTTGTGGTTTCCGGGAGAGGCCTGTTTGTTTCCGTTTAGTGCTGCTGCAGAATAGGCGGCGGAGGAGTGTGGAGAAGGTGGGGGGGAGAGAGGGTAAGTGAGGACGTAACAGAGGGGGAAGAAGAAGGGAAAGGAGAGGGGTAGAGAGACGGAGAAGAGAGAGAAGGAGAGAGATAGAGAGAAAGAAGAGAGAGAGAGAGAGTGACAGGCAGAGAGAATGAGGGGGAGAGAGAGAAGAGGAGAGGAGAGATGAGCGTAAATTGGGGCATATGCTTTCAATGAATCAAGGTACAGTGATAACTTTTGATTCGCATCCCGTCCATAAAGATCAAATTCATCACCTCGGGACCGGGAGTGCGGGGTCGCGAAATGTAGGGGGACAATTAATTAACTTAACGAATCATACAGTCCAATTAATCACAAACACTGCATTAGGGAGATTGTGAAGTTAGTGGTCCATCCTCTCAGGAAGTCAGAATGTTCGACGTGTGTGGGGTCTTTGATAATGTGGACTGTTTTATTGAGGCCAGAGAGATGTGTAAACAGTGTCCACAGTTTCCATGATGTACTGAACTTGTTCACAGCTCTCTGCAGTGTTTCCGGTGGTGGCCAGTGCTGTTGCCGTGACAACACGACTAGTTTCCGCACAGGATGTGTTCTGTAAAAATAGATGATGGTCGTCCAGGAGGCGCTGATTTTCTTCTGCCTCTGGAAGAAGCAGAGAGGCCGCTGAGCTTTCCTGGTGATAGTGTCCTTGTGGCTGGACAAGGACAGGCTGTTAGTGGTGTTCAACTCTCAGGAGATTGGAGCTCTCAAACCCCCTTATCCTCTGCCGTTGATGTAAACAGGAATGTATGCATCGCCCCGGCTGACTTCCTGTTGTCAGTAACCAGCTCTATTGTGTTGCTGAAATGGAGGGGGTGGGGAGTGTTGATACCAGGTCCACAAAGCTCTCCAGCTCCGACCCGACACGCGGGTGGAGAAGGTTTACAGGAGTAAATTCCAACCGTGTTGCAAACAGCACAGGCTCTGTGAACACGGGTGGAACTGTCCAGACGGACTGAAGGATCTATTTACGCGCTTTCCCCCGAATCTCGTCCTTCTCTCTCACTTTTCTCACTCTCACCTTCCTCTCTCTAGTCTCTCTCCGCTTCTCCTCTCTCAACCCAAACCTACTATCCCTCCTCCCTCACTCTCCTCCATTACTCCCCACTCCCTCCGCCTGACACCACTCTCACACTGACCCCTCAACCCTCTGCTTACTCCCTACCTTCCTGAATCCTACATCACTCATATGAAACATATTCCTCCCGCGCCCTCCTCATCCAGCCGAAAGGCTTTATCTGCTGTCTCTTCCACAGGACACGGATTTACTCAACTTCCGGTGACTCTGATTCACTGTCAAACCCTCAGCGGAGAGGGAGGGAGAGGGAGAGCGAAAGTATCAGGCCATTGGGAAGAGGGAGAAACAAAGTTGGGGGAATTGGGTAGGGGGCGAGAGAGGAGGGAGACTAAGGGATGACGATATGTGGGGAGAAGTAAGTGTGTAGAAGGAGGAGAGATAGAACGGGTAAAGAGCTCGGGGGAAGTTGAGAAGCAGGAGATACTGGGAAGATGGAGAAACAGGACTAAATGGAACCTGACAGGAGAGGAATTTCATCCTCACCCTCTCCATATCCATCTCCTATACGTATCCCTCTCTCACTCCCCCTCCTCTCTCTCTCCTTCTCTCGCTTTCCCTCTCGCTCCCTCTCACTCTCTCTCCCTCTCTCTCCCCCCTCAGTTCTCTCTGTCTCCCTCTCTCTCTATCATTCTCTGCCTCTCTCTCACTTCCTCTGTCTCCCCTCCCTCTCCCTGTCTCCCTCTCTCTCACTCTCTCCCCACGCTCTCTCTCTCCCGCGCTCTGTCTCTCTCTCCCTCTCTCCCTCTCTCTCTCCCCCCTCTCTCTCTGTCTGTCTCTCACTCTGTTCCTCTCTCTCCCTCTCTCTCTGTCTCTCTTTCTGTCTGTCTCTCTCCCTCTCCCTCCCCTCTCTCTCTATGACTCTTTCTGCCTCTTTCTCAATCTCGCTCTCTTCCCCTCTCTGTCTGTTTCCCTCTCTCTCTCACTCTCTCGCTGTCTCTCTCTCTCTTTCTCTGTCTCTCACTCTCTTTTCCACTCCCTCTCTCCCTCTGTCTCTCTCCCTCTCTCTCTCTCCCTCCTCCTCAGTTCTCTCTCTCTCCCTCTCTGACTCTCCCTCTCTCTTTCCCCCTCTCTGTCTCTGTCTCTCTCTCTGTTCCTCTCTCTCCCTCTCTCTCTGTCTCTCTCTTTCTGTCTCTCACTCTCTCTCTCCCCCTCAGTTCTTTCTGTCTCCCTCTCTCTCAATGTCTTACTTCCTCTCCCTCTGTCTCTGTCTCCCTCTCTTTCTCTCCGTCTCCGTCTCTCTCTCACTCTCTGTTCCTCTCTCTCCCTCTCCCTGTCTCTCTCTTTCTGTCTCTCTTTCTGTCTCTTCCTCTCTTTCTCTCACTCTCTCCCGACCCTCTCTCTCTGTCTCTCTCCGTCTCCCTCTCTCTCCATCTGTCCCTCTCTCTTTCTGCCTCTCTCTGTCTCTCTCACTCTCCGTTCCTCTCTCTGCCTCTCTCTGTTCCTCTCTCTCCCTCTCTCTGTCTCTCTCTGTCTCTCCCTCTCTTTCTCTCACTCTCTCCCCACCCTCTCTCTCTGTCTCTCTCCGTCTCCCCCTCTCTCTATCCATCTGTCCCTCTCTCGCTGTCTCTCTCTTTCTGTCTCTCACTCTCTCTCTCTCCCACTCTCAGTTCTCTCTGTCTCCCTCTGCCTCTCACTCTCTCTCCCTCGCTCTCTATCACTCTCTCTGCCTAGCACTCTCTCATCCCCTCTCTGTCTGTCTCCCTCACCCTCTCGGTCTCTTTCAATCACGCACTCACTCTCCCTCTGTCTTCCTCTGTCTCTCCCGCTCCCTCTCTCTGTCTCCCTCTCTCTCACTCTCTCCCTTTCTCTCTCCCTCTCACTCTCTCTCCCCCTCAGTTCTCTCTGTTTCCCTCTCTCTATCACTCTCTGCCTCTCCCTCACTTCCTCTGTCTCCCCTCCCTCTCCCTGTCTCCTTCTCTCTCACTCTCTCCCCACGCTCTCTCTGTCTCCCTCGCTCTGTCTCTCTCTCCATCTCTCCCTCGCTCTCTCCCCCTCTCTCTCTGTCTGTCTCTCACTCTGTTCCTCTCTCTCCCTCTCTCTCTCTCTCTTTCTCTCTCTGTCTCTCTCCCGCTCCCTCCCTCTCTTTCTATGACTCTTTCTGCCTCTTTCTCACTCACTCTCTCTCTTCCCCTCTCTGTCTGTTTCCCTCTCTCACTCTCTCAATCTCTCTCTCACTCTCTCTCCCCACTCTCTCTCTGTCTCTCTCCCTCTCTCTGTCCCTCTCTTTCTATCTGTCTCTCACTCTCTGTTCCACTCCCTCTCTCCCTCTGTCTCTCTCTTTCTGCCTCTGTCTCTCTCTCTCTCTCTCCTCCTCAGTTCTCTCTCTCTCCCTCTCTTACTCTCCCTCTCTCTCTCTCTGTCTCTCTCTCCGTTCCTCTCTCTCCCTCTCTCTCTGTCTCTCTCTTTCTGTCTCACTCTCTCTCTCCCCCCTCAGTTATTTCTGTCTCCCTCTCCCTCTCACTCTCTCTCAATGTCTTACTTCCTCTCCCTCTGTCTCTGCCCCCCTCACTTTCTCTCCGTCTCTGTATCTCTCTCTCTCTGTTCCTCTCTCTCCCTCTCTCTGTCTCTCTCTTTCTGTCTCTCTCTCTGTCTCTCCCTCTCTTTCTCTCACTCTCTCCCCACCCTCTCTCTCTGTCTCACTCCGTCTCCCTCTCTCTCTCTCTCTCTCTCTCTCTCTCTCTCCATATGTCCTTCTCTCTCTCCGCCTCTCTCTCTGTATCTCTCACTCTCCGTTCCTCTCTCTCCCTCTCTCTGTCTCTCTCTTTGTCTCTCTCTGTCTCCCTCTCTTTCTCTCACTCTCTCCCCACCCTCTCTCTCTGTCTCTCTCCGTCTCCCTCTCTCTCTCTCTCTCTCCATCTGTCCCTCTCTCTCTCCCTCTCTCTCTGTCTCTCTCTTTCTGTCTCTCACTCTCTCTTCCCCTCTCTCTCTCCACTCTCAGTTCTCTCTGTCTCTCTCTGTCTCACACGCTCTCCCTCTCTCTCTATCACTCTCTCTTCCCCTCTCTGTCTGTCTCCCTCTCAATCTCTTTCAATCTCTCACTCCCTCTCCCTCTGTCTTCCTCTGTCTCTCCCTCTCTTTCTCTCACTCTCTCCCCACCCTCACTCTCTCTGTCTGTCTGTTTCCCTCTCTCTCCCTCTCTGTCTTTCCCTCATCCTCTCTCCCTGTCTCTCTCTGTCTCTCCCTCTCTCTCACACTTGCCCCACCATCTCTCTCTCTCTGCCTGTCTCTGACTCTCCCTCTCAATCTCTCTCCCTCTCTCTGTCTCTCTCTCACTCTCTGTTCCTCTCACCCTCTCTCTCTGTGTTTCTCTCCCTCTCTTTCTGTCTCTCTCTCCCTCTCTCTGTCTCATTCACTCCCTGTTCCACTCTCTCTCGTTCTCTCTCTCTGTCTCTCACTCTGTTCCTCTCTCTCTCTTCCTCTCTCCCTCTCTCTCTGTCTCTCTCTCGGTCTTTCTCTATCTCTCCCCACCCTCACTCTCTCTGTCTGTCTTTCTGTCTCTCTCTCTCTCTGTGTCTCCCACTCTCTTGCTGTCTCTCTCTGTCTGCCTCTCTCTCCCTCTGTCTCTCCCTCTTTTTCTCTCACTCTCTCCCCACCTTCTCTGTCTGTCTGTCTGTCTGTCTGTCTGTCTGTCTGTCTGTCTGTCTGTCTCCCTCCCTCGCTCTGTCTCCCTTTCTCTCTGGCTCTCTCCCTCTCTGACTCTCCCTCTCTCCCCACCCTCTTTCTCTGTCTGTCTGTTTGTCTTTCTCTGTCTCTCTCCCTCTCTCTCTGTTCCTCTCTGCCTGTCTCTCTGTCTCTCTCCCTCTCTCTCTGTCTCTCTCTCTCCATCTCTCTCTCTGTGTCTGTCTCTCTCTCACTCTCTCGGCCCCTCTCTCTGTCTCCCTCTCTTTCTCTCTGTCTCTGTGTGTCTCTCTCTCTCACTCTCTGTTCCTCTCTCTCCCTCTCTGTCTGTCTGTCTCTTTCTGTCTCTCTCCCTCCCTGTCTCCCTCTCTCTCTCTGTCTCCCTCTTTCTCTTTGACTCTCTCTCTCACTCTCTGTTCCTCTCTCTGTCTCTTTCTGTCTCTCTCTCGCTCTGTCTCTCTCCCTCTCTGTCTCCCTCTCTCCATCTCTCTGTCTCCCTCTGTCTCTGTCTCTTGCTCTCCCTCTCTGTCTCTCTCTCTCCATCTCTTCCTCTCTCCCTCTGTCTCTGTCTCTTGCTCTCCCTCTCTCTGTCTCTCTCTCCATCTCTTCCTCTCTCTCTCTCTGTCTCTCACTCTCTGTTCCTCTCCCTCTCTCTCCGTCTCTCTCTTTCTGTCTGTCTCTCTCCCTCTCTCTCTCTCTCTCCCTTTCTCCCTCTCTCTCTCCCCCTTAACTTATCTCTCCGTCTCTCTCTCTCACTCTCTCTCTTTACATATACAATTCCTCAATTTCTCTGTCTCTTTTCCTCATCCGTACTCTTTTGCACCCTCCCACTCTTTCCTCCAAACATTCTTCACTACACAGTCACTAACCTGCATCTTTCCCTTATTGTCTCTTACTCCGTTTATGCCTAACCTTTCGCTTGCCTCTCGTTTTCTCCCCAATTCCCCCTTTCCTGTAGCTTGCTGTCTCCGCCACCCACCCGTCCAGACCAATACCCCTCCCCCACCCCGCACTGTGATGACGGTTTTACACACTCTGTGGATTACAGATGCTGTATAATTTCTCGTCGGTTGGAAAGATTCAATGTTCTCTCAGCAGATGAAGGCTTGTGGTTTCCGGGAGAGGCCTGTTTGTTTCCGTTTAGTGTGCTGCAGAATAGGCGGCGGAGGAGTGTGGAGAAAGGGGGAGAGAGAGGGCAATTGAGGACGTAAGAGAGGGGGAAGAAGGGAAAAGAGAGGGGTAGAGAAAAGGGAAAGTGAGAGAGGGAGAGAGACAGACAGACAGAGAGAAAGAGAGAGAGAGAGAGAGAGTGACAGGCAAAGAGAATGAGAGAGGGGGCAGAGAGAAAAGGAGAGGAGAGATGAGCGTAAATTGGGACATTTGCTTTCAATGAATCAAGGTACAGTGATAACTTTTGATTCGCATCCCGTCCATAAAGATCAATTCATCACCTCGGGACTGGAAGTGCGGGGTCGCGAAATATGAGGGGACAATTAATTAACTTAACGAATCATACAGTCCAGTTAATCACAACACTGCATTAGGGAGATTGTGAAGTTAGTGGTCCATCTCTAAGGAAGTCAGAATGTTCGACGTGTGTGGGGTCTTTGATAATGTGGACTGTTTTATTGAGGCAGAGAGATGTGTAAACAGTGTCCACAATTTCCATGATGTACTGAACTTGTTCACAGCTCTCTGCAGTGTTTCCGGTGGTGGCCAGTGCTGTTGCCGTGACAACACGACTAGTTTCCGCACAGGATGTGTTCTGTAAAAATAGATGATGGTCGTCCAGGAGGCGCCGATTTTCTTCAGCCTCTGGAAGAAGCAGAGAGGCCGCTGAGCTTTCTTGGCGTAAGTGTCCTTGTGGCTGGACAAGGACAGGCTGTTAGTGGTGTTCACTCTCAGGAGATTGGAGCTCTCAACCCCCTTATCCTCTGCCGTTGATGTAAACAGGAATGTCTGCATCGCCCCGGCTGACTTCCTGTTGTCAGTAACCAGCTCTATTGTGTTGGTGAAATGGAGGGGGTGGGGAGTGTTGATACCAGGTCACAAAGCTCTCCAGCTCCGACCCGACACGCAGGTGGAGAAGGTTTACAGGAGTAAATTGCAACCGTGTGCAAACAGCACTGGCTCTGTGAACACGTGCGGAACTGTCCAGATGGACTGAAGGGTTTATTTAAGCGCTTTCCCCGAATCTCGTCCTTCTCTCTCACTTTTCTCACTCTCACCTTCCTCTCTCTAGTCTCTCTCCGCTTCTCCTCTCTCAACCCAAACTCTACTATCCCTCCTCCTCACTCTCCTCCATTACTCCCCACTCCCTCCGCCTTACACCACTCTCACACTGACCCCTCACCCTCTGCTTACTCCCTACCTTCCTGAATCCTGCATCACTCATATGAAACATATTCCTTCCGCACCTTCCTCATCCTGCTGATCCAGCCGAAAGGTTTTATCTGATGTCGCTTCCGCAGGACACGGATTTACTCAACTTCCGGTGACTCTGATTCACTGTCAAACCCTCAGCGGAGAGGGAGGGAGAGGGCGAGGGAAAGTTTCAGGCCATTGGGAAGAGGGAGAAACAGCTGAGGGAATTGGGAAGGCGGCGAGGGAGGAGGGAGACTAAGGGATGAGGATATGTGGGGAGAAGTATGTGTGTAGAAGGAGGAGAGATAGAACGGGTAAAGAGCTCGGGGGAAGTTGTGAAGCAGGAGATATTGGGAAGATGGAGAAACAGGACTGAATGGAACCAGACAGGAGAGGAAGTTCACTCTCACCCTCTCCATCGCCCTCTCCCTATCCGTCTCCCTCTTTCACTCCCCCTCCTCTCTCTCTCCTCTCCCCTCTCTCTGTCTCCCCTCGCTCTCTCTCTCCCCCTCTCTCTCCTCTCTGCCCGTCTCTCTCTCTCTCTCCCTCTCTCTCGACACCCCCTCTCTCCCCCCGTTTCCCTCTCCCTCTCACTCTGTCTGACTCTCTCACTCCCTCTCTCGCTGTCTGTGTCTCTGTCTCCCTCTCTCCCTATCCTCTCTCTCTGTCTCCCTCTCTCTCTCTGTTCCTTACTCGCTTTCTCTCTGTCTCTCTCTCACTCTCTTCCTCTCCCTCTCTCTCTGTCTCTATCCCTCTTACTGTCTCTTCCTCTCTCCCCCCCCACTCTCTGCTCCTCTCTCTGTCTCTCTCCCTCTATCTCTCTCTCTGTCTGTCTCTCTCTCACTCTCTCTCTCTGTCTCTTTCCCTCTCTCTATCTCTCTCTCTGTCTGTCTCTCTCTCTCTCTCTGTCTCTCTCCCACTCTCTCTGTCACCCCCTTTCTCTGTTCCTCACACGTTCTCTCTCTCTCTCAGTGTACTATAAAGGCACGGATGGAGGGAAGGATATGCAGTGTGGGAGAAAGGCGGAGCTGGGGTCACTGAAAGAAGCCAATGCCGATACAATCAGTTGCTGACTCGGTCATTTTCACACCTCCCTCTCCATCTACGTCTAACTCTTTCCCCTCTCTATGTGGCCAAAGGACAGATGTGACAGTGGTGAGGGGAGAAAGAGAGTGAGGGAGAGAGATGTTAAGAGACAAAGGGTAGACTATGGGGGGAGAGAATGGGAGAGTGCGAGTAAGTAGGTTGAAGAATGTGAGAGTGGGATGAGCTAGTGGGTGCAGTGAGAGGGTGAAGAGAGACCTTGAAGGAAGGAGGAAGGAAGGTGGAGGGTAAGAACGTGTTCAGCGATAGAGGGTGGGGAGGCAGAGAGGGAGAACAATTTTACGTGAAATTTGGTCAAACGAGAGAAGTAGAGCAGGAGAGCGGGAACGGGTTTGAGAGAGAGGGAGGGATGGAGAGAGAGAGAGGAAGGTGTGCACCAGCGTGGAGGCGAGAGAGATGGAGAGGGCAGGAGCGGAGGAGAGTGTTGGAGTGATTGCTAGAGTAATACGGGGAGAGGTTTGTGTGTGTGAGAGAGAGAGTGATAAAGGGGGAGACAGAGAGACTGCAATGAACAGTCGGGGTGAGAGAGAGACAGAGGGAGTGAGAGCACGTGGGAGAGATGGGTAAGAATGGAGGAAGGGAGAGAGGTGCAGGAAATGGGAAAAGAAAGGGGCATAGAGGAGGAGGTGTAACGGAGAACAACACACACAAAATGCTGGAGGAACTCAGCAGGTCAGGCAACCTCTATGGAAAATAATAAAGAGTGGACGTGTCGGACCGAGATCAGCAAGATGAGAGGATTCGATCAGTGGGGAGTGGGAACTTCCCGAGGATGCTGTGGGATTGTTTGTTGGATTACAGTAAGTGAGAAGTACAATATATAATAAAAAACACAATCCCAAGTCTAAAACAAAGATTGAAGGAATTGATGAAGGAACAAGTGATACGAACAATTTACTAAACAAGTCTAAACAGAGCACAGAATCATTGATCTGAGAGAGGGGGTGTAGAGGGAGTGAGGGGGAGAGTGGGGGAGACTGGAGAGGGGTGGAGAAAGGGGTAAGGGAAGGGGAAAGGGAGGGAAGAGAGGGGTGACAGTGAAAGAAAGAGAACATGGGGAGAGAGGGTTCAAGAGTAGGAGAATAGGGTATACTGGGGAGGAAAGAGTGAAGCAGAGAATTGGGAGAGAGTGGGGCAGTGTGGAAGAGGGGAGGAGAGTGTGAGAGAGGAGAGAGTTGAGAAAGTTGAGAGAGGGGAGGGAAAGAGAGAGAAGATGGAGTGGGAAGTGCCTCACCTCATCTTGCCCTGATGATGGATGCTGCTTTTCCTTTTGCTAAGGCAGAGGTTTATGGACTTTCGATCGGTCAGGGCATGAAAGGATACGCGGCGAAGGCAGGAAAATGGGGCTGGGAGGAAAAATGGATTTACCATGATGAAGTGGCAGAGCGGTTTTGATGGGCCAAATGGCCTAATTCTGCTTCTGTCTCTCATGGTCTTATGGTCCAAGAGCAGCCTCTCATTCAATGAGAGCAAGAGCAATGAACTGGTTCTGGACTTTGGAGGAGGAAACAGGAACCCATGAGGCAATCCTCATCGGGGCTCAAAGGTGGAGATTTTCAGCAACTTTAAATTCCACAATATTAACAATTCAGAGGATATGCCCCGAGCCCAGGACACAAGTGCAATTACAAGAAAGCGGGAACTGTCTGTCCTTGCTTAGAAGCTTGTGTGGATTCAGAATGACATCTAAAACCCTGAGAAACTTCGACAGATGTGTGGTGGGGAGCATGTTCAGTGGTTGCATCATGGCCTGGTATGGAAACACCAAAGCCCTTGAAAGGAAAATCCGACTAGAAATACTGGATATGGCCCAGAACATCACGGGTAAAACTCTCCTCACAACTGAGCACATCTCTGCGGAGTGCTGTCGCAGGAAATCAGCATCCATCATCAAGGACCCCCACCACACAGGCCATGCTCTCTTCTCAATGCTGCCATCAGGAAGAAGGTGCATGAGCCTCAGGAGCCTCAACCCCAGGTTCAGGAACAGTTATTGCACTCAACCAACAGATCCCGAACAAGAAGGGATCATTTTACTCAAATTAACTTGCCCCATAACTAAACTATTCCCAGAACCAATGGACACAATCCACAACTCTTCATCTCATGTTCGTTTATTGCTTGGTTTATTATTGTTTTTTTTCCTTTTGTATTTGAATATTGTTGTCTTTTGCACATGGTTGTTTTGTTTGTCCTGTTGGTGGCGATCTTTCATTCATCTTATAATGGTTCTTGAGTTTACTGAAGTTAAAATATAATCAAATCCCAGGATTATACATGGTGACATGCATATACTTTGATAATAAATTTACTTTGCACATTTTAAATTGTACATTTCAATTTGTAAATAACTCTTTGAAACACAAGAGCAGGTTGTGAGCTCAGTCTACTGGGTAAATTATTGTGTTCTGATCTGCATGGCGGGCCCAACATTGTAACCCATCTTTCAAGGCACACCAATTAATGGAAATATTCCTGCATCAAACTGGAAAGCCTCAAATACTCTGTCTCTCTGCTCAAGCGTGCGAACACACACACACACACACACACACACACACACACACACACACACACACACACACACACACACACACACACACACACACACACGCACACACACACACACACACACACACACACACACAAACAAACACGTTTCAAAACATCAACAATCATACAAGAGCCCAAAATTACCAGGGAGACCTGCCACAACTATCGCCCAGTGTCGCTCACTACTGTGATGAAGTGCTTTGAGGGGAGGGGTTGGTCATGGTCAATCAACTCCTGTCTCTGTGCATGGACCCACTGCAATTTTCCAATCGCTACAATCTGTCAACAATTCTCACTGACTCCCACTCTGCCTTAGATCACCAGGATAAAAGCAATAGACAAGTCAGGCTGCTGATTACAGCTCAGCGTTCAACACAATCAGATCCTCAATTGTAATCAACAAGCTCCAAAACCTGGGCCTCTGTACTTCCTTCTGCAACTGGATCCTCACCAGGAGACCCCAGTCTGTGTGGATCAGAAATAACATCTCCTCCTTGCTGACAATCAACACTGGCACACCTCAACGATGCGTGCTCAGCCCATTGCTCTACTCTCTCTACACCCACGTCTGTGTGTCTGGGCTCATCTATAAACTTGCCGACGACATAACTATTGTTGGTGGAATTTCAGATGGTGACGAGGAGGAGTACATGAGTGAGATAGATCAGCAAGTTGAGTGGTGTCGCAGCAATAACCTTGCACTCAACATCATGAAGATAAAGGAATTGATTGTGGATTCAGGAAGGGGAAGTCGAGGTAACACACACCAGTCCTCATCGTGGGATCAGAAGGGAAAAGGGTGAGCAGTTTCCATTTCCTGCCTGTCAACATCTCTGAGGAACTATCCTGGGCCCAACATATTGATGCAGTTACAATGAAGGCACAACATCGGCTATATTTCGTTCGGAGATTGAGGGGAATCGGTCTGTCACTAAAGCCACTTGCAAATTTCTACAGATGTACTGTGGAGAGCATTCTAACTGTTTGCATCACTGCCTGGTGTGGAGAGGCCACTGCACAGGATCGGAAAATATTGCAGAAAGTTGTAAACTCAGTCAGCTCCTTCATGGGCACTGGACTCCACAGCATCCAGGATACGTTCAAAAGATTATGCCACGAAAAGATGGCATCCATCATTAAGGACCCCCATCACCCAGGATATGCCTTCGTCTCATTGCTACCTTTAAGGAGGACGTACAGCGGCCTGGAGACACACTCACCGGTTCAGGAACAGCTTCTTCCCCACTGTCAGATTTCCGAATGGGCAAAGAACACAAGAACACCCCCTCAGCATTGTCCCTCTCGTTTTGCACACCATTTTAAATATAATTGTACACATTCTAATTGTAATCTGTAGTTTTTATTACTAAATATTGCAATGTACTGCAGACACAAAGGAACAAATTTCACCACATATGCCGGTGATATTAAACCTGATTCTGATACACAAACACACACAGCTGGGCTCAGACATACAACACTCCCACATTCCTCCCTTTCTGACACCCTGCTTGCTCCGTGGTCCCCGGTATGAAGCTCAAACTGTTGCAACACCTGCCTTTTAAATTCATGGCTGAGGCTGTGTTGTATCTGTTCACTGTTTAAGTTCAATAGTAAATGAAGAGCATAGAATGGGAAGGTTGGTTTGAATAGAAGAATAAAGATCTCCTCTGAAGGTATATGGGGTCCTGGTGAGAGGCCGAGACAGTGTAGATATAGAAAGGATGTTTCCCATAGTGGGAGAGTCCAGGACAAGAGGACACATGAATTTGTTGCCACATGAAGCTGGTCGTTGGGTATATTTAACGCAGTGATTGACAGCTTCTGGATTGGACATGACATCAAAGGTTACGGGGAGAAGGCCAGAATCTGGGTTTGAGTAGGAGATTTTAAACAAGAGATCAGCCATGATTGATGGTGGAGTAGACTCGATGGGCCAGATGGCCTCATTCTGCTCTTATGTCTCACGGTTCTTATGGTCTTATGGACTATTTTCTAAATGGGAGAAATTTCAAAAACTGAGATGCAAAGGGATTTGGGAGTCCTTGTGCAGGATTCCCTGAAGGTTAATTTGCAGAAGTCTGTGGTGAGGAAGGCATATGCGATGTCACCATTCATTTGAAGAGGACAAGACTATAAATGCAAAGATGTAATGTTGAGTCTTTATAAAGCACTGGTGAGGCCTCACTTGGAGTATTGAGAGCAGTTTTGTGCCCCTCATCTTGGAGAGAATGTGCTGAAACTGGACAGGTTTCAAATGTGGTTCATGAAAATGATTCCAGGATTAAATGGCTTGTTATATGAAAATCGTTCAACAGCTCTGGGTCTGAATTCACTGGAATTCAGAAGAATGAGGGGTGACCTAATTGAAACCTATTGAATACTGAGAGAGCTTGATGGAGTGAATGTGGAGAAGGTGTTTCCTCTGATGGGCATGTCTAAGGACACAAACTCAAAATAGAAGGGTGTCGTTTTGGAACGGAGATGAGGAGAATTTCTGTAGCAGGGAGAACTGAATCTGTGGAAATCTTTGCCTCAGTCAGCTCGCGAGGCCAAATCATTATGTATTTTTAAGACAGAGGTTGATTGATTCTTGATTGGTCAGGGCATGACGGGATACGTGGGGAAGACAGGCGATTGCTGCAGAGAGGAAAAATGGATCGGCCATGATGAAATGGCTGAGCAGACATGATAGGGAAAATGGTCTTATGGTCTAATACAAAAATAAAAAGCTCCTCTGAAGGTATATGGGGTCCTGTTGAGAGCCTGCATGGAACACTGTGCACAGGTCTGGTCCCCGTCCCAGAGGCAGTCTATCGGATAAAGGGAGTGAAGAAGTTTCCCAGATTGATTTTGGGTTGTGGTGGTGTCCTCAGAGAGATTACAATGACTGGGCCTGTCTCAAAACTAGAGAAATAAGAGGTGGTCTGACTGAAACAGACACAGACTCACAGGGTATTGACAGGGTAGGGGCAGGAATTATGTTTTCCTAGGCAGGGGGTGGGGGGTGGAGATGCTGAACAAGGGGTCACAGACTCAAAATCCGAGGTCACCTCAGCAGGGCTGAGATCCGGAGAAATTTCCTCAACCAGATAATGCTGAATATTTGGAATTTTGTCCACAAGTTTTCTAAAATCAAAGTCAAATTTAGGGCTCAGCAATGAAGGGAACTTTGCAGGAAAGTGGCGCTGATATTAAGGACACGACCCACCCAGCCAACACACTTTTTGTCCCTCTTCCCTCCGGGAGAAGGTTCAGGAGCTTGAAGATTCGTACGGCCAGATTTGGGAACAGCTTCTTTCCAACGTGATAAGACAGCCGAACTGTTCCTGACCCGGATCTGGGCCGAACCTTCCAAATATCCGGACCTGACTTGCACTACCTTACTTTCCCTTTTCTATTTCCCAACTATGATTTATAATTTAAATTTTTATTGTATTTACTTCGATTTGTACTTCAGGGAGCGCCAAGCGCAGAATCAAATATAACTGTGATGATTGTACACTCTAGTATCAATTGTTTGGTGACTATAAAGAACAGTATAAAGTGTGCCATGTGCAGAAGTTCGCTGATGACACGGCCATAGTGGGGTGTGTCAGGAATGGACAGGAGGAGGAGTATAGGAAACTGATACAGGACTTTGTGATATGGTGCAACTCAAACTACCTGCGTCTCAATATCACCAAGACCAAGGATATGGTGGTGGACTTCAGGAGATCTAGGCCTCATATGGAGCCAGTGATCATTAATGGAGAATGTGTGGAGCAGGTTAAGACCTACAAGTATCTGGGAGTACAGTTAGACGAGAAGCTAGACTGGACTGCCAACACAAGATGCCTTGTGCAGGAAGGCACAGAGTCGACTGTACTTCCTTAGAAGGTTGGCATCATTCAATGTCTGTAGTGAGATGCTGAAGATGTTCTATAGGTCCGTTGTGGAGAGCGCCCTCTTCTTTGTGGTGGCGTGTTGGGGAGGAAGCATTAAGAAGAGGGACGCCTCACGTCTTAATAAGCTGGTAAGGAAGGCGGGCTCTGTCGTGGGCAAAGTACTGGAGAGTTTAACATCGGTAGCTGAGCGAAGGGCGCTGAGTAGGCTACGGTCAATTATGGAAAACCCTGAACATCCTCTACATAGCACCATCCAGAGACAGAGAAGCAGTTTCAGCGACAGGTTACTATCGATGCAATGCTCCTCAGACAGGATGAAGAGGTCAATACTCCCCAATGCCATTAGGCTTTACAATTCAACCGCCAGGACTTAAGAACTTTTTAAAAGCTATTATTAATGCTTTTTCAGATAGTGATTTAGATGCATATCATATTTTTACTGAGTTAAGTATTGTATGTAATTAGTTTTGCTACAACTAGTGTATGGGACATTGGAAAAAAAATGTTGAATTTCCCCATGGGGATGAATAAAGTATCTATCTATCTATCTATCTATCTATCTATCTATCTATCTATCTATCTATCTATCTATCTATCTATCTATCTATCTATCTATCTATCTATCTAAAGTTCAGGTATTCTGAGGAAAGAGTAGAACAGGCGCAAAGGGCTGACTGGCCACTCCGGCTGCTATTTCTTATTTTCTGAAGCACGAGTTTACCTTTGCGCCTTGTTCTCCCTTGGTTTTCAGCCATTCGGATTGCACAGGGGAGCGGTGAGAGCTCCGGAGATCCATCGGCAGTCGCTGCGGGGCAGCTCCCGTCTCCCAGCAGGAAGGGACGGGTCTGGGGGACAACTCCAGACAATAGGCCCCGATCCTCGGCGGGGAAAGGCCGGGCGCCCTCCGTGTAGCTGAAACATCTCACGGAATCTCCGCCAGTCTCTTCAGCTCTGCCTTCGAAAGGATTCAAGACCCGCCGGTGGTGCAGCCGAAACCCGAGGCGCAGCTCCCGGTCTCCGGCCTCACTCGGTCCCGGTTCCAAACTCCGGTCCGGCCGAGAGCACAGCGTCCTGCCCACTGACACACCTCAGCCAATGAGAGCATCCTTCTCCCAGCGGTGATCGCTGATTGGCTGTGAGTGTGTGAGGACGGGCTGCTGCTGGGAGCTGGAGATGTCAGTCACAGTTTGTTCTCAGGATCAATGGAAGTTCCCCGAAACTCAAATTTCAAAGTAAATTTTATTATCAGAGTCTAGATAAGTCACCACATACAACCCCGAAAACCTGCGGACATACTTAGAAAAAGTATATAGAATAGTAACCACAACAGAAGCAGGCAGTGAAAGATCAGCCAGAGTGCTGACGGTAACAAACTGTGCAAATGCAAATATGGAGAAACAGCGATAAATAACAAGAGCATGAAATCACCGCAGCAGCTGCTGATGGATCTCTGGAGCTCTCACCGCTCCCCTGTGCAATCCGACATGCTGAAGGCCAAGGGAGAACAAGGCGCAAAGGTAAACTCGTGATTTAGAAAATAAGAAACAGGAGCAGACGTTGCCATTCGGCCCGTTGCGCAGTTCTGTCCCTCACTCAGAACATGGCTGACCTTTGACCTCAGCGCCACTTTCCTGCAACGTTCCTGACATCGTCGAGCTCCTAAGTATGTCAGTTTAATTTATAAAACCTGTGAAGAAAGCTCCAAATATTCACCGCACTCTGGTGAGGTAATTTCTCCTCATCTCAGTCCTGCTGAGGGTGATCTCGGATTTTGAGTCTGTGATCCCTGGTTCCACTACTCAGCCAGGGGAATCATGATTCCTGCCCCTACCCTGTAAATACCCTGTGAGACTGTGACAATCAGGAAGTTTCTCCATGTGAACCTTGTGTTCATGAAATTGGTGACAGTTCTTTCAGACCAGCAGCTTTGACCACAAGAACACCAGACAGTGGTCAGCACGGAATGTCCTGCAGTTACTGCGGGGGAAGGACTGGATGGACACAGTGGAGTGGTTCCCTGAGCAGACAGTACAGACCATCTGGCAGAATGGCTCATCACCAGATCTCACCAACAGGCAGCAAGGCCTCGCCTGTCTGGCGGCGAGAGGGCCCCTCCCAGTCTGATCCTTGCTGCATGCCCGGAGATCACTCCCACAGCGCGCTGCCCCGAGATTACTGCAGTGGAGACGAGAGGGCCCCTCCCAGTCTGATCCTTGCTGCATGCCCGGAGATCACTCCCACAGCGCGCTGCCCCGAGATTACTGCAGTGGAGACGAGAGGGCCCCTCCCAGTCTGATCCTTGCTGCATGCCCGGAGATCACTCCCACAGCGCGCTGCCCCGAGATTACTGCAGTGGAGACGAGAGGGCCCCTCCCAGTCTGATCCTTGCTGCATGCCCGGAGATCACTCCCACAGCGCGCTGCCCCGAGATTACTGCAGTGGAGACGAGACGGTCACTCGCCTCTTTGCGGACTGTGGGCTGGCGAAGATCTGTGGAGAAAGATGCAAGGGCCTGTGCCACACCAGCTGCGTGACAGAAGGCTCACTGATCCTCGGGCTGTTCCCAGGACGCGCAGGAAAACGGACAGCGAGTGCTGCTGGAAGATCATCAGCTCGGGGAAAGACGCCCGAAACTTGTTGGCCTGCCATCACATCGAGATGTCCGGAGAGCAGCGGTTCCCAACCTGGGGTCCACGGTTACTGGTATTGGTCCTCGGCATAAAAAAAAGTTTGGGAACCCCTGTCGTACAGGAATGCTGCCGACAGACATATTCCAAACTACAGGGACATCATTGGAACCACAGGGATCCTCTACACTGGACAGGGAGAGGCCGGGTTGGCTGAGGAAGCCCCACAGTTATTGTAGTAGTGAACCACCCCAGGGGGGCACATGGCTTCTCCTTTTAGCGCAGGACTTCAATCGTCTTCCAGGGGAAGGTCCTTCCGACCACAGGGATGAGGCCATTGGAGATTCAGCTGACGTTTTTGTTGGACTGGGTTTTTAAGAGATGGGTTGGTAGCCATACTGCCAACCCTCCTCCGCTCGTAGCCGGGCTTAGACAATCTGTTGCCCGTTTAATGAGTTTTTGATCCCACACTAAACTTTGAAATGGCCAGAATTTCCACTGAACACATTCAGCAAAACCATGCTCTGCATAGCACATCCAGAGACAGAGAAGCAGTTTCAGCGACAGGCTGCTATCGATGCAATGCTCCTCAGACAGGATGAAGAGATCAATACTCCCCAATGCCTTTCGGTTTTACAATTCAACCGCCAGGAGTAAGAGATGTTAAAGTGCCGGGGTTAGGACTGAGCTTAAGTTACCATTCAATGTATTTAAGAACTTTTTAAAAGCTATTTATTAATGCTTTTTGAGAGGGTGACTTTAGATGCATATCATATTTTTACTGAGTTAAGTATTGTATGTAATTAGTTTTGCTACAATAAGTGTATGGGACATTGGAATAAATGTTGAATTTCCCCATGGGGATGAATAAAGTATCTATCTATCTATCTATCTATCTATCTATCTATCTATGTTCATTCCCTGAGACTGCAGCGCGCGTAGTGGACAATCGCGGTACTGCAGGGGATCTGCAACTCCCCGAAAGTGAAAGCATTCTGAATCAGGAAGTGCTGGGAGTTGACATGGCTTCGAAAGGACAGGCCGAGAGTTTGAGCGGGGAGGCAATTTGTTCCATCTGCCTGGATTTCTTCATCGATCCGGTATCACTGGAGTGCGGACACAACTTCTGTCGCTCTTGTATCACACGGTGTTGGGAAAGGGAGGAGAGAAACTCCTGCCCGGAATGTAGAGAGGAGTTTGCTGACCGCACCCTCAGGGTGAATCGGGCCTCAGCAAATCTGGCTGAAAAATTTCTAAATCTAAACCTGAATCCGAAAGGGAAGGACAGTAAACGTCATTGCGAGGAACATGAGGAAGAACTGAAGCTGTTTTGTGAAACGGACAAGACACTGATCTGTGTAGCTGCGCAGGAACACAGAGAGCACCGCTTCAGGCCGATTAAAGAAGCTGCTAAAATCTACAAGGTAAAACTAACGTTAGTTTAATACTTAATATATTTCCTTTGTCCTGCATACCATCACACGAACCTCTATAACTAACACATCACTCTCTGCAACTTCCGCCATCTCCAACGGGATTCTAGCATCTCTCCATCCCACACCCCACCTCCTCACCCCGCAACTCTCCGCTCTCTATACGGATCGCGCTCTACGTACTGTATCGCCCTGATCCACTCGCTCCTCCCCACTGATCTCCCTCCTGGCACCGACACCTGCAAGCGGGACAAGTGCTACACCTGACTCCAATCCTCCTCCCTCGACACCATCCAGGGCCGCAAACAGCCCAGTTCCTCCCGTTTCTTCCATGGTCGATTGTCCTCTCAAATTAGATTCCTTCTTCTCCAGCCCTTTACCTCTTCAACCTGTCCCCTCCCAGCTTCTCACTTCATCACCCTACCCCACGTTCCCTCTCACGTTGACTCACCCGTCACCTATCAGCTTGTTGTCATCCCCAACCTTTTTATTCTGGCTTCTGTCCCATTCCTTCCCAGTCCTAATAAAGGGTCTCATCCCGAAACACCGACTGTTTATTTCCCCTGAATAGTTGAACTAAATGAACAGTGGTATATTTGAAATAAACACAGCACAGTGGCCAATTCTACCAAATCAATTGCCACTGCTGGTGACCTTACACAGAGTGTTCTCCTTGCATGATGAACCTCCAATCACTCCACTAATGACATTCTAAATATCTGAGATTGATATGCGATCCTTTATCAGCAACATACAATTTTAAAGCGATGAAATTTCAGCATAATTAATCGTAAATTAAACTGCAATTAATCGGTCAACAAAAGATATGCAGACAGAAAACAGACATGTTGCTCCTACACACAGCATTTACAAATGGCAGTAAACTGTTTCTCACCAGACAATTGATGCAACTATTCAGCGTTGTTGTTGTCCCAAAACTGGACTTCCACAACTTCTGTACATCCCAGGACAGAATGTAATCTTTTCTGAAATGATTTACTCTGATCATAACACAGAGCTGCTGATTGTGTCCTTAATTACCGCATTAAATATCCTCTAAAACTCCCATTAAATCCCAGTTCCTGTCACAGGCTGTGAGTGTGTCTGGTGCGGTGGGTGTGAGGGTCTCTCTGTCAATCAGTGAGAACAAAGAATGTGACCCACACATCAGACTTATCCTCCATATCTGGTTTCCATCAGATTACGGAAACTTTCACTGTCTCTACTTTTTCGGATTAGTTTTACATAGGATTGTGTCCCATTCTCCGTCATGAACAGGCCATTCGGTCCATCTTCTGTCAATTTCCCCTCTGCACAATCCTGACACCTACTCACCGCACCCAGCAACAATGCCCTGAACTCCCTGGTCCCTCACGTGTTTATCCAGCCTCCTTATTACATTCAATCTCTGCTGATCCACTTCAACCACTCCTGTGGCATTGAGTTCCACATGCTCTTCACTAAATTTCTTGTGGGATTTATTAAAAACCACCTTGCATTTTATCTTTGACTGAAGGTCTCCCCATAAATAGAAACATAGAAACAAAGAAAACGTGCGGCACAATACAGTCTCTTTGGCCCACAATGCTGTGTTGAACATCTACTTACTTTAGAAATTACCTCGAGTTAGCCATAGCTCTCTATTTTTCTAAGCTCCATGTACCTGTGGAGGAGTCTCTTGAAAGACCCTATCGCATCCGCCTCCACTTTCGTTGCCGGCAGCTCATTCCACCCTTTCCAAAACACTTACCTGACATCTCCTCCGTACTACTTCCAAGCACGTGTCCTCTCGTGTTCGCCATAATCAGGTACTTTTTCCACCTTCGCGCAAGCAAATCCATCACTAATCTTAAATTGTTCAATTTTATCATTCTGACGCCTTATCCAGATGATAATGCACATCCTGTCCCGCCTGTCCCGTAAGTTTCATCCTCTCAGTAATGGTCTAACTTTGAGATTAGTAATTCAGGATGTGGACAGTAGATCCAAGTCTAATCAGATTTGTGTTTTTATTTATTTCAGGAGGAAGCTCGTCGGAACAGGAGGTAGGACATGCTCTTTACTGAAACCCTGTATGGATTTGTAAAATGGTTCAAAATTCCAGTTTATCACCAGCAGTTTAATATTTACAGAATCAGTGACGATGTCCAGGAATTGTCGGTGACAGATGAAGCCCTACCGGTTGAAAAATTCTATCATCCCTATTTGTTGAACACAGTACTGAGAGAAAATCTTGATGCTATTAAGCGAGGTAAAACTTACAAATATTCATTTTTCCATGTTTTTGAGATACAATTAATTTATAATTTGAGGCACAGATTGGCTGTAACAATAGGCTGCAGGGGAACTGAAGTTTATTCCACATCAATGGCATCGACTGGGAGGCATCACTGTCACATCGTCAGCTGGAGATGTCACACCCCTGGACACACTGGTCAGCTGGAGATGTCAGACCCCTGGACACCCCTGGACCCCTGTGACCCTGGCACAGGGTCACAAATCCTACCACAGGAGTTGGGAAATTAATACATATTTCATGGTATTGCAGGGAATAAAAGCGGGTATCAGTGTGGTGACTGGGATTGTCAGGAAAATACACAAGTCCTTCATGTGCCCTGTGAGTGCAGACTCTGACTGACACAGGTCTTCCCCCTTCTGGATCAGCATCTCTCACTGTTGTTAGAGGCAGAAGAGGGGAGTGGTCGTGATCGGGGACTGAATCGCCAGGGGAACAGACAGGAGAATCTATTGATGTGAACGGGACACCCGAATGGTATGTTGCCTCCTGGGTGCCAGGGCCAGGGATGCCTCGAATCGTGTCCGCAGCATTTTAGAGAGGGAAGGAAAAGAGCCAGATATCTTGGTAAATTTGTGACAATGACATTGGAAGTAAAAGCAAAGAGGTCCTGAAAATAGAATTGGGAGAGCTTGGTAGAAAGCTCAGAAGCAGCACCCCCAGGGTTGTAATTTCTGGATTGCTGCCTGTGCCACGTGCTGTTGAGGGCAGAAACAGGACAATTTGGCAGATTAAAGATGGCTGAGAAGCTGATGCAGGTGACAGGGCCTCAGATTCTTGGATCAACGGGATTTCTTCCGGAGGAGGAATGACCTGCTCGAAAGGGATGGGTTGCATCTGGCTGTGAAGGAGACGATATTCTCAGAGAGAGGTCAGATGGAGCTGTTGGGCAGGGTTTAAACTAATTTGGAGGGGGTGCGGGGGTTGGGAACTGGAATGAAGGGTTAGGACTGATGGTAAAAATGCAAAGATAGCGTGCGGTCAGACTGTCAGATAGGGCGGACAGATGCGAGGAGAAAATTGCAGCCAGCAGGGTGAGTATCAGTGCATTAGGGATGCAGAATTAAAAAGGGTAGCAGATACAGTACACAAAGTGTTATATCTCAATGCATGGAGTATGAGAAATAAGGTGGATGATCTTGTTGCACTATTACCGATTGTCAGGTATGATGTTGTGGCCATCACGGAATCGTGGCTGAAGGATGGTTGTAGTTGGGAGCTGAATGTTCAAGGTTACACAATGTATCGGAGGAAGGAAGGAAGGCTGATGGGGTGGTGTGGCTCTGCTGGTAAATCAGCAGCTAGATGTGACATAGGATTGAAAGATGTTGAATCCTTGTGGGTTGAGGTAAGGAACTGCAAAAGTAAAAATGCCACTGACACCAGTCATATACAGGCCTCCCAACAGTCAGTGGGTTGAGGCCCACAGATTACAACTGGAAATAGAAAAGGCTGATGAAAAGGACAATGTTATGATAATCATGGGAGATTTCAACATGCAGGTCAATTGGGAAAATCAGGTTGGTAAAGGATCTCAAGAGAGTGAGTTTGTTGAATGCAATGTGATGGCTTTCTAGAGCAGTTAGTCGTTGAGACTACTCGGGGAACAGCTCTACTGGATTGGGTGTTATGTATTGAACCAGAGGTGAGTAGTTAAAAGAAACCTTAATAAGCAGTCCTCACAACATGACTGAGTTCAACTTGAAATTTGATAAGGAGAAAGTAAAGATAGATAGATAGATAGATAGATAGATAGATAGATAGATAGATAGATAGATAGATAGATAGATAGATAGATAGATAGATAGATAGATAGATAGATAGATAGATAGATAGATAGATACTTTATTCATCCCCATGGGGAATTTCAACCTTTTTCCCAATGTCCCATACACTTGTTGTAGCAAAAACTAATTACATACAATACGTAACTCAGTAATAATATGATATGCATCTAAATCACTAACTCAAAAAGCATTAATAATAGCTTTAAAAAAAGTTCTTAAGTCATGGCAGTTGAATTGTAAAGCCTAATGGCATTGGGGAGTATTGACCTCTTCATCCTGTCTGAGGAGCATTGCATCGATAGTAACCTGTCGCTGAAACTGCTTCTCTGTCTCTGGATGGTGCTATGTAGAGGATGTTCAGGGTTTTCCATAATTGACCGTAGCCTACTCAGCGCCCTTCGCTCAGCTACCGATGTTAAACTCTCCAGTACTTGACCCACGACAGAGCCCGCCTTCCTTACCAGCTTATTAAGACGTAAGGCGTCCCTCTTCTTAATGCTTCCTCCCCAACCCGCCACCACAAAGAAGAGGGCGCTCTCAACAACAGACCTATAGAACATCTTCAGCATCTCACTGCAGACATTGAATGACGTCAACCTTCTAAGGAAGTACAGTCGACTCTGTGCCTTCCTGCACAAGGCATCTGTGTTGGCAGTCCAGTCTAGCTTCTCGTCTAACTGTACTCCCAGATACTTGTAGGTCTTAACCTGCTCCACACATTCTCCATTAATGATCACTGGCTCCATATGAGGCCTAGATCTCCTAAAGTCCACCATCATCTCCTTGGTCTTGGTGATATTGAGACGCAGGTAGTTTGAGTTGCACCATATCACAAAGTCCTGTATCAGTTTCCTATACTCCTCCTCCTGTCCATTCCTGACACACCCCAAGTCTGACGTTGTTGTATTTCAGAGAAGTAAAAGAAATTACAGTGGTCTGAGAGAGGAGTTGGCCAAAGCAAATTGGAAGGAGATGCTGGCAGGGATGAGAGCAGAGCAGAAATTGTGTCAGTTTCTGGGAAAATGGGGAAGGTGAAGGATAGATGTATTCCAAAAATAAATAAATACTCAAATGGCAAAATAGTAAAACCGTGGCTGACAATGGAAGTCAAGTTAATGTAAAGGCAAAAGAGAGGGCATACAACTACGCAAAAAATTTGTAGGAAGACAGAGGATTGGGAAGCTTTTAAATATCTACAGAGAGGAACTAAAAGGATGATTGGGTGGGAAAAAATAAACAAGAAATTGATTTGAATTGAATTGACTTTATTACTTACATCCTTCATATACATGAGGATTAAAAATCTTTAAGTTATGTCTCCATCTAAATGTGCAATGTGCAATTTATAGTAATTTATGATTAATAATATGTATAACATACTGGTTAATATAACATAGAAATACAGTTGTGTCCACATGAGTTAATCAGTTTGATGGCCTGGTTGAAGAAGCTGTCCCGGAGCCTGTTGCTCCTGGCTTTTATGCTGCGGTACCGTATCCCGGATGGTAGCAACTGGTACTGTTTGTAGTTGGGGTGACTCTGCTCTCCAAAGATCCTTCGGGCCCTTTTTACACACCTGTCTTTGTAAAACAAGTTAGCAAACAATATAAAATTGCTTTTCAAGTTTTGTAAAAAAATTAAACAGAGATGAGAGTGGATATAGGACCGCTAGAAAATGAGGCTGGATATATAATAACGCAGGATAAAGAGATGGCAGATAAACCAAATATTCAATAAGGGAATATCCTGCCTGACAAATCTGTTGGGATTCTTTGAGGAGATTACAAGCAGGATAGATAAAGGGGATGCAGTGGATGTTGTATATTTGGAATCTCAGAAGGCCTTTGACAAGGAGCCACATATGAAGGTGGTAACCAGGTTAAGAGGCCATGGTATTACAGAAAAGTTACAGGCATGGTTAGAACATTGGCTGATTGGTAGGAAACAGCGAAGGAGAGTAAAGGGATCCTTTTCTGGTTGGCTGCCAGTGACTCGTGTTCCACAGGGGTCAGTGTTAGGACACCATCATTTTAAGCTGTATATCAAGATTTAGCTGATTGAATAGACGATAAGCTATAGGAGCAGAAGTAGGCCATTCGGCCCATCGAGTCTGCTCCACCATTCAGTCATGGGCAGATCCAATTCTTCCAGTTGTCCCCACTCCCCTGCTTTCATCCCATACCCTTTGATGTTCTGGCTAATCAAGAACCTCTATATCTCTGACTTAAATATGACTTGGTCTCAACAGCCACTTGTGATAACAAATTCCACAGATTTTCCACCCGCTCACTAAAGTAATTTCTCCGCATCTCAGTTCTAAAAGGAAGTCCTTCAAACATGAAGTCATACCCTCTTGTCCTGGAGTAGATGGCTTTGTTTCCAAGTTTGCAGATGATACAGAGATTTGTGGAGGGGCCGGTAGTGTTGAGGAAACAGTTAGGCAGCACAAGGACTTGAATGAGGAGAATGGGAAGGAAAGTGGCAAATGATATACAATGTTGGAAAATGCATGGTCATGCACTGTGGTCGTCGAAATAATGTGCAGATTTTTTTTTCAAATGGGGAGAAAACCCAAAAAGCTGAGATGAAATTGGACTTAGCAGTCATTCTGCAGAACACACTAAAGGTTAACTTACGGGTAGAGTCAGTGGTGAGGAAGGCAAATCCAACGTTAGCATTCAGTTCAAGGGGTTTTGATAGCATTCAATCCAAGAGCAGGGATGTGATGCTGAGGCTTTATAAGGCACTGGTGAAGCCTCACCTTGAGTATTGTGAACTTGGGCTCCTCGTCTAAGAAAAGGTGTGCTAGCATTGCAGAAGGTTCATTTCATAAGGATAATTCCAGGAATGAAAGGGTTATCATACGAGGAATGTTTGATAACTCTGTGTCTGTACTCGCTGGAATTTAGAAAGATGAGGGGGGATCTCATTGAAACCTTTCGAATGTTGAAAGTCCTAGACAGAGTAGATGTGGAAAGGATGTTTCCCATGGTGGTGGAGTTTAGGACAAGAGGGCACAGCCTCAAGATAGAGGGGGGTCTATTTAAAACATGCGGAGAAATTTGAGCCAGCGGCTGGTGAATTTGTGGAACGTGTTGGATGTATTTAAGGCAGAGCTTGATAGATTCCAGACTGAACGGCATCCAAGGTTTTGGGCTCCTCATCTAAGAAAAGATGTGCTGGCATTGCAAAGGATTCATTTCATAAAGATGATTCCAGGAATGAAAGGGTTATCATCCTAGGAACGTTTGAAAGCTCTGTGTCTGTACTCACAGATGCGGAGAAACTTGAGCCAGCAGCTGGTGAATTTGTGGAACTTGTTGGGTGTATTTAAGGCAGAGCTTGATAGGTTCTCGATTGGACACAGCATCAAAGGTTACGGGGAGAAGACCAGGTAGAGGGGCTGAGGAGGGAAAAAAAAGATCAGCCATGATTGAATGGCGGAGCAGACTCGATGGGCAAATGGCCTAATTCTGCTCCTATGTCTTATGGTGATCAGACCACTACATTGAAGCATTGTGAGAATGAGCTCGGACACACCAACAAGCATTGACATGGGTCAAGATTTCATCCCGGGAGAAGCACACAGAGCATAACCGGCCTGGCAAAGCTCCCTCACACACATACACAGGAAGGACTGGCAGATGGTAGTCAGAGCCTCAGCAATGTACGTTGTTATTTCCCTCAGTAACCTGGAAAACAATCTCTTCAGAGACAGTCATTTATTCATTTAAACAACTCAATCACGTGTGACACATTGTTAACACACACCAGACATGTTATGACACACTGTAACATACAAATTCTTCAATGTGCACACTCTCCTTCAATGTGTATACACACCACACGGATATTTATCACAATCAACACACACACACACACACACACACACACACACACACACACACACACACACACACACACACACACACACACACACACACACACACACACACAGATATTTATCACAATCAACACACACACACACACACACACAGGGATATACAATCAGAGTGTGACACACGGCCACAGAAATAGGCACAAATTCCCATTTAGGATTGAAATCTGCCGTCCTTACCCAGTCTGTCTGTTCTGTGGCACTGAGCTGCCCTCTGATGTGACGCCACATCAACACTTCACAGACAGAGTCCGGGGTGAGATTCCTCAGGAGGATGATCTGGGAGGGTTTGATGGATGTTGAACTAACGGCCCACTTCATCAATCTGCAAGACTAAGATGTCTTCTTGAGCATGGCCCATTTATGTGTGTTTGCTCCCCCCATCCCTCTAACCATTTCCCATCTGCGTACCTGCCCAAATTTATTTTAACATATTTTATTTTTACCTGTTTCTACAGCATCTGAGGGCAAATTCCATTTACCAACCTCCCTCTCTGTGAGAATGTTACCCGATAGACCACTCATAAAAATTTCCAGTCTCACTTTCAATCTGAGGCCTCTGGTTCTGTACTCCCATTTCTTGTAAAAAGAAATGTTATTTAAGTTCCTTATGAATTATTTACCTCGATAAGGGGTCATACCTGAACATCCGACACTGCAGCTGAATAGCCCAAGCTTATCCACTCTCTGCTTTTAACCCAAGCCCCCAGTCCTGGTAACATCCTCCTGAAGCCTCCTGTCCAGTGTAATGACATCCTCCCCATATTCGGGAACCGGAAATGCAAACAATGCTCCAAGTGTGGCCTATCATCGACATCAAAGGCCTTGCTGAATTTCATGTGGACAGTGTGGAACAGGCTGATGAATACAGGACTGAAGGTGTTTTTTTAGATTGGGACAAGAAGGGCGGCGTGGGAGCTAAATTCTGAAGGAAGGCAGTTTTTTAAAAAACTTTGCGTACAAGAACGGCGAGACTGCGCAGGACAGCGTGGAGAGTTTAAAAAGATGACCACCCTATACAGCGGGCAGCGGAGTGGGTGGCAGCAGAGTGTAGGGCTTTGACTCAACGGGCTTAGGCGGTAACGGGAAGAGGCGAGAGCGAGGCACCGACTCTTTTTCTCCCCTTGGCAAATCGGCCCGGACGGACGGGGGAACAGCAGGGCACATTAGCTAACGGTTTAAAATGTTTGTGTGCTTGGCGAAGTAAGTGGGTGAGTATACCTATCTTTCTTTGTTTCATTCCTGTAGAATTAGTTAGCATGTCTGCAGGGTTAGTGCTTTGTTCAGGGTGTCAGATGTGGGAATCCTGGGAGACCTCCAGCCTCCCTGATAGCCACATCTGCACCAGGTGAACCGAGATTCAACTCCTCGGAGACCGTGTTAGGGATCTGGAGCTGCAGCTTGATGACCTACTGCTTATTAGAGAAAATGAAGAGGTGATAGACAGGAGCTACAGGGAGGTCGTCATCCCCAGGCTACAGGGGTCAGAAAACTGGGTGACTGTCAGGAGAGGGAAGGGAAATGCCCGGATAGTGGAGAGCACCCCTGTGGCTGGCCCCCTCAGCAACAAGTATATCGTTTCGGATGCTGTTGAGGGGGATGACCTGACAGGGGACGGCCACAGTGACCGGGTCTCTGGCACTGAGCCTGGCACTGTTGTGCAGGAGGGAAGGAGGGAGAAGAGGAATGCGGGAGTCATAGGGAATTCCATAGTCAGGGGAACAGATCGGAGATTCTGTGAGCCTGGTAGAGATACCCGCATGGTGTGCTGCCTCCCAGGTGCCAGGGTACGGGATGTCCCGGATCGGGTCCAGAATATTCTGAAGGGAGAGGGCGAACAGCCAGCTGTCTTGGTACATGTTGGTACCAATGACATACAGAGGAAAAGGGAGGAGGTCCTGAAGAGAGATTTCCAGGAGTTAGGAGTGAATCTGAGAAGCAGGACCTCGAGGGTAATAATCTGAGGATTGCTACCTGTGCCACGTGCTAGCGACGGCAAGAGTAGTAGGATCAGGCAGATGAATGCGTGGCTGAGAGTCTGGTGCAGGGGGCAGGGCTTCAGATTCTTGGATCATTGGGATCTCTTCGGGGGAAGTATTACCTGTTCAAAAAGGATGGGTTACACCTGAACCCAAAGGGGATCAATATCATAGCGGGAATGTTTAATAGAGCTTAATAGGGTTTAAACTAATTTGGCAGGGGGATGGGAAACCGGAATGATAGAGTAGAGGAGGGGGAAAACGGAAATAAATCTAAGATAGTGAGCAGTAAAGATGTCAGGAAGGACAGGCAGGTGATGGGTCACATTTGCAGCCACTGGGATGAGTTGCAGTGCAATCAAATCAAAAAGTATCAAATACTGGAATTAAGGTGTTATGCTTAAATACACACAGCATAAGGAATAAGGTGGATGATCTTTTCGTACAGTTACAGATTGGCAGGTATAATCTTTTCGCCATCACTGAGACGTGGCGAAAGGACGCATGTCTCTGAGATCTGAACGTCCATGGATACAAGGTGTATCGGAAGGATAGGCAGGAAGGCAGAGGGGGTGGCGTGGCTTTATTGGTAAGAAATGATATTAAATCATTAGAAAGAGGTGACATAGGATCGGAAGGTGCAGAATCTTTCTGGGTTGAGCTAAGAAATCGCAGGGATAAAAGGACCCTGATGGCAGTTATCTACAGGCCTCCTAACAGCTGCAGTGAGGTGGACTACAAATTACAACAGGAAATAGAAAAGGCTTTCCAGAAGGGCAGTGTTATGATAATTGTGGGGGATTTCAACATGCGAGTGGATTGGGAAAATCAGGTCGACACTGGATCTCAAGACAGAGAATTTGTAGAATGTCTACGAGATGGCTTTTCAGAACAGCTTGTTGTTGAGCCCACTAAGGGATCAGAGGTACTGGATTGGATATTGTGTAATGACTCAGAGGTGATTAGAGAGATTGAGGTGAAGGAACCGTTAGGAGGCAGTGATCGTAACATGATTGAGTTCACTGTGAATTTTGAGAAGGAGAAGCCGAAATCCGATGTGTCGGTATTTCAGTGGAGTAAAGGAAATTACAGTGGCACGAGAGAGGAACTGGCCAAATTTGCCTGGCAAGGGACACTAGCGGGAGGACAGCAGAGCAGCAGTGGCTGGAGTTTATGCGAGAAGTGAGGAATGTGCAACACAGATATATTCCAAAAAAGAATAAATTTTCAAAAGGAAAAAGGATGCGACCGTGGTTGACAAGAGAAGTCAAAGCCAAAGTAAAAGCAAAGGAGAGGGCATTCAAGGAAACAAAAATTAGTGGGAAGACAGAGGACTGAGAGGTTTTAAAAAGCTTACAAAAGGAAACTAAGAAGGTCATTAAGAGGGAAAAAATGAACTATAAAAGGAAGCTAGCAAATAATATCAAAGAAGATAAAGCTTTTTCAAGTATATAAAGAAAAAATAAAAGGGTGAGAGTGGATATAGGACAGATACAAAATGATGCTGGAGAAATTGTAATGGGAGATAAGGAGATGGCTGAGGAACTGAACGAGTATTTGCATCAGTCCTCACTGAGGAAGATATCAGCAGTATACCGGACACTCAAGGGTGTCAGGGAAGAGAAGTGTGCACAGTCACAATTACGACAGGGAAAGTACTCAGGAAGCTGAATAGTCTAAGGGTAGATCAATCTCCAGGACCAGATGGAATGCACTCTTGTGTTTTTCGCGGAGGCATTAGCAATGATCTTTCAAAAGTCAATAGATTCTGGCTTGGTTCCGGAGGAGTGAAAGATTGCAAATGCCACTCTGGTATTTAAGAAAGGGGCAAGGAAGCAGAAAGTAAATTATAGACCTGTTAGCTTGACATCGGTGGTTGGGAAGTTTCTGGAGTCAATTGCCTAGGATGAGGTTACGGAGTACCTGGAGGCATATGACAAGATAGGACAAACTCAGCATGGTTTCCTTAAAGGAAAATCCTGCCTGACAAACCCATTGTAATTTTTTGAGGAGATTACAAGTAGGCTAGACAAGGGAGATGCACTGAATGTTGTGTATTTGGATTTTCAGAAGGCCTTTGACAAGGTGCCTCACATGAGGCCGCTAAACAAGATAAGAGCCCATGGAATTATTGGAAATTTACATATGTGGATGGAGCGTTGGCTGATTGGCAGGAAACAGAGAGTGGGAATAAAGGGATCCCATTCTGGTTGCCTTCCAGTTACCAGTGGTGTTCCACAGGGGTCCTTGTTGGGGCCGCTTCTTTTTAAGTTGTATATCAACGATTTGGATTATAGAATAGATAGCTTTCTGGCTAAGTTTGCTGATGATACAAAGATAGGTGGAGGGGCTGGTAGTGCTGAGGAAACAGAGTCTGCAGAGAGACTTGGATAGATTGGAAGAATGGCCAAAGGAGTGGCAAATGAAATACAATGTTGAAAAGTGTATGGTCAATCACGTTGGTAGAAGAAATAAATGGGCAGACTATTATTTAAATGGAGAGAGAATTCAAAGGTCTGAGATGCAATGGGACTTGGGAGTGCCCGTGCAGGATACCCTTAAGGTTAACCTCCAGGTTGAGTCGGTGGTGAAGAAGTCGAATGCAATGTTGGCATTCATTTCTAGAGGAATAGAATTTAGGAGCAGGGATGTGATGTTGAGGCTGTATAAGGAACTGGTAAGACCCCACTTGGAACACTGTGTGTAGTTTTGGGCTCCTTATTTAAGAAAGGATGTTCTGACAGTGGAGAGGGTTCAGAGAAGATTGACTAGAATGATTCCAGGAATGAGAGGGTTAACATGTGAGGAACATTTGACCGCTCTTGGACTGTACTCTGTGGAGTTTAGAAGAATGAAGGGGAGCTCACAGAAATATTTCGAATGTTAAAAGGCATGGACAGAGTGGATGTGACAAAGTTGTTTCCCATGGTGGGGGAGTCTAGTACGAGAGAGCATGACTTAAGGATTGAAGGGCGACCATTCAGAACGGAGATGCGAAGAAATTTTTTTAGCCAGAGGGTGGTGAATCTGTGAATTTCTTGCAGCAGGGGAGGCCAGGTCATTGGGTGCATTTAAGACAGAGATTGATAGGTATGTGAGTAGCCAGGGCTTCAAAGGTCATGGTGAGAAGGTGGGGGAGTGGGAATAAATGGGAGAATGGATCAGATCCTGATGAAATGGCGGAGCAGATTCGAAGGGCCGAACGGCCGGCTTCTGCTGCTTTGTCTTATGGTCTTATTTAAATGCACCAGTATCCGGAATAAGGATCTTGTAGCACAGGTAGAGTTTGACAGGTAGAAACTTAGGCAGGTATGACTTTGGTCGAAGGAATAAAGGCATAGACAATTCTGTAAACAGGGCGAAATTCAAAAATCAGAGGAGCAAAGGGACATGGGTGTCCTTGTGCAGGATTCCCTGAAGGTTAACTTGCAGTTTGTGTCAGTGGTAAGATTGGCAAACTCAATGTTTGCTTTCATTTCGGGAGGATTAGAGTACAAGAGCAAGGATGTAATTCTGAGCTTTTATAAGGCATCGGTCAGACCACATGGAGTATTGTGAGCAGTTTTGGTCCCTTCTGTCGGAAAACATTGGCTGGCATTGGAGGGGACCAGAAGATTCACAAGAATAATTCCGGGAATGAAAGAGTTAATACATGAGGAATGTTTGATGGTTAATGGCCTGTACTCACCGGAGTTTAGAAGAATGGCTGATTTATTATCCCTCTCAACCCTATTCTCCCGCCTCCTCCCCATAACTTTTGAGACTCCAACTGATCAAGAAGTTTACTTATTATCTACTGCTTTAAAAATCAAACAGGAGAAAATCTGCAGATGCTGGTAATCCAAGCTACACAGGTCCTGATGAAGGGTCTCACCAGATCTCTCTGACACCTGTCTGGAGAGAGTTGATGTGGGGAGGATGTGGGTGGGTCGATAACGGTAAGCACAGCCTCCGACTACAGGGATGTCCATTCAGGACAGAGATGAGGAGGAATTCCTTTATCCACAGGATAGTGAATCTGCCACAGGCAGCTGTGGAGGCCAAATAATTGAGTATATTGTCAAATCCAAATTGAATAAACATCAGAAAAAAAATCATAAAAATTGCATTTGTAGTAGCCAAAAAGGCTATTGCAGTTACTTGGAAATCGGGATCGTCGGAAGAATGACATTTTTTAAGAGATAAATATCAAATACTTCTGAAAATTTGGCACCGTTATTTACAAAAAATAGTATTAAATATATAAGTGCTCCGAAGATAAAATTACTGGTTATCTGGGGAAGGAAATAAATAAATATACATATTTTTTCTATCGGGATGTTGGGGGGGGGGGGGAGGGTTTTATTTTCTTTCTTTAACCTATTTGAAAATTCAATAAAAAAAAAATTGTTGGGGGAACAGCAGGCCGGGAAGTTTCTACGGAAAAGAGTAAACAGTCCACGGTTCAGACTGAAACACTTCATCAGGACCTGTGTTGCTTAAGGGTTCCTGCAAATTCATCCCCTGTCCTAATGAGGGGCTGCGGGGGATGGGGTTGTGGGAAAGGGGACAACGTCATCCTCATCTGCCATCTTTGCCCCCTCCACCTTCTCATTACGTCTACACACACAGTTCACCCACAGGCTTTCCACCCCTCCCCCTCCTGGTTCAATCTGCCATTCATCTCTCCCCTACTGGTTCCCATTATCACCTCCTTTACTGTCTCAAACCATCACACTCCCCCACTTCACACTCACAAATGAATGTGAACATTGAATGAAGGGCCTGTTCCTGTGCTGTACTGCTCTGTGCCACGCGACAGTGAGAGTAGGAATGGAATTAGGTGGAGGATGAATGCGTGGTTGAGGGATTGGAGCAGGGGGCAGGGATTCAAGTTTCTGGATCATTGGGACCTCTTCTGGGGCAGGCGTGACCTGTTCAAGAAGGACGGGTTACACTTGAATCCTGGGGGGACCAATATCCTAGCGGGGAGGTTTGCTAGGGCTACGGGGCAGACTTTAAACTAGTAAGATGGGGGGGGCGGAAATCAATTTGAGGAAACTATGGGTGAGGAGGTTAGTTCACCAGTAGAGCAAGTAAGTAGACCGTGTGTGAGGGAGGACAGGCAGGTGATGGAGGAGGGATGCGCTCAGCCCGAAGTTGTAGGGGAGAAGAAAGAAAAGGATAATAAATTTGAATGCATTGCTAGGGATGAAAAGAGAGGAGGAGGTGGAGAGTATCTTAAATGTATCTATTTTAATGCTAGGAGCATTGTAAGAAAGGTGGATGAGCTTAAAGTGTGGATTGATACCTGGAATTATGATGTTGTAGCTATTAGTGAAACATGGTTGCAGGAAGGGTGTGATTGGCAACTAAATATTCCTGGATTTAGTTGCTTCAGGTGTGATAGAGTAGGAGGGGCCAGAGGAGGAGGTGTTGCATTGCTTGTCCGAGAAAATCTTATGGCGGAGCTTTGGAAGGATAGATTACAGAGCTCCTCTAGGGAGGCTATTTCGGTGGAATTGAGGAATGGGAAAGGTGTAGTAACACTGATAGGAGTGTATTATAGGCCACCTAATGGGGAGCGTGAGTTGGAAGAGCAAATGTGTAAGGAGATAGCAGATATTTGTAGTAAACACAAGGTGGTGATTGTGGGAGATTTTAATTTTCCACACATAGATTGGGAAGCTCATTCTGTAAAAGGGCTGGATGGTTTAGAGTTTGTGAAATGTGTGCAGGATAGCTTTTTGCAACAATACATAGAAGTACCGACTAGAGATGGGGCAGTGTTGGATCTCCTGTTAGGGAATGCGATAGGTCAGCTGACAGATGTATGTGTTGGGGAGCACTTCGGGTCCAGTGATCACAATAGCATTAGCTTCAATATAATTATGGAGAAGGACAGGACTGGACCTAGAGTTGAGATTTTTGATTGGAGAAAGGCTAACTTTGAGGAGATGCGCAGGGATTTAGAGAGAGTGGAATGGGTCAAGTTGTTTTATGGGAAGGATGTAATAGAGAAATGGAGGTCATTTAAGGGTGAAATTATGAGGGTACAGAATCTTTATGTTCCTGTTCGGTTGAAAGGAAAGGTTAAAGGTTTGAAAGCGCCATGGTTTTCAAGGGAAATTAGAAACTTGGTTCGAAAAAAGAGGGATGTCTACAATAGATATAGGCAGCATGGAGTAAAGGAATTGCTCGAGGAATATAAAGAATGTAAAAGGAAACTTAAGAAAGAGATTAGAAAAGCTAAAAGAAGTTACGAGTTTGGTTTGGCAAATAAGGTGGAAGTAAATCCGAAAGGCTTCTACAGTTATATTAAAAGCAAGAGGATAGTGAGGGATAAAATTGGTCCCTTAGAGAATCAGGGTGGTCAGCTATGTGTGGAGCCGAGGGAGATGGGAGAGATTTTGAACGATTTCTTCTCTTCGGTATTCACTAAGGAGAAGGATATTGAATGGTGTAAGGTGTGGGAAACAAGTAAGGAAGTTATGGAACCTATGACAATTAAAGAGGTGGAAGTACTGGCGCTTTTAAGAAATTTAAAAGTGGATAAATCTCCGGGTCCTGACCGGATATTCCCCAGGACCTTGAGGGAAGTTTGTGTAGAGATAGCAGGAGCTCTGACGGAGATCTTTCAGATGTCATTAGAAACAGGGATTGTGCCGGAGGATTGGCGTATTGCTCATGTGGTTCCATTGTTTAAAAAGGGTTCTAGAAGTAAGCCTGGCAATTATAGACCTGTCAGTTTGACATCAGTGGTGGGTAAATTAATGGAAAGTATTCTTAGAGATAGTATTTATAATTATCTGGATAGACAGGATCTGATTAGGAGTAGCCAGCATGGATTTGTGCGTGGAAGGTCATGTTTGACAAACCTTATTGAATTTTTTGAAGTAGTTACGAGGAATGTTGACGAGGGTAAGGCAGTGGATGTAGTCTATATGGACTTCAGCAAGGCCTTTGACAAAGTTCCACATGGAAGGTTAGTTAAGAAGGTTCAGTCGTTAGGTATTAATGCTGGAGTAATAAAATGGATTCAACAGTGGCTAGATGGGAGATGCCAGAGAGTAGTGGTGGATAATTGTTTATCGGGATGGAGGCCGGTGACTAGCGGGGTGCCTCAGGGATCTGTTTTGGGCCCAATGTTGTTTGTAATATACATAAATGATCTGGATGATGGGGTGGTAAATTGGATTAGTAAGTATGCTGATGATACTAAGGTAGGAGGTGTTGTGGATAATGAGGTGGGTTTTCAAAGCTTGCAGGGAGATTTATGCCGGTTAGAAGAATGGGCTGAACGTTGGCAGATGGAGTTTAATGCTGAGAAGTGTGAGGTTCTACATTTTGGCAGGAATAATCCAAATAGAACATACAGGGTAAATGGTAGGGCATTGAGGAATGCAGTGGAACAGAGAGATCTAGGAATAACAGTGCATAGTTCCCTGAAGGTGGAGTCTCATGTAGATAGGGTGGTGAAGAAGGCTTTTGGAACGCTGGCCTTTATAAATCAGAGCATTGAGTACAGAAGTTGGGATGTAATGTTAAAATTGTACAAGGCATTGGTAAGGCCAAATTTGGAATATTGTTTACAGTTCTGGTCACCGAATTATAGGAAAGATATCAATAAATTAGAGAGAGTGCAGAGACGATTTACTAGGATGTTACCTGGGTTTAAGCACTTAAGTTACAGAGAAAGGTTGAACAAGTTAGGTCTCTATTCATTGGAGCGTAGAAGGTTGAGGGGGGATTTGATCGAGGTATTTAAAATGTTGAGAGGGATAGATAGAGTTGACGTGAATAGGCTGTTTCCATTGAGAGTAGGGGAGATTCAAACGAGAGGACATGATTTGAGAGTTAGGGGGCAAAAGTTTAAGGGAAACACGAGGGGGTATTTCTTTACTCAGAGAGTGATAGCTGTGTGGAATGAGCTTCCTGTAGAAGTAGTAGAGGCCAGTTCAGTTGTGTCATTTAAGGTAAAATTGGATAGGTATATGGATAGGAAAGGAGTGGAGGGCTATGGGCTGAGTGCGGGTAGGTGGGACTAGGTGAGATTAAGAGTTCGGCACGGACTAGGAGGGCCGGAATGGCCTGTTTCCGTGCTGTGATTGTTATATGGTTATATGTTATATGGTTATGTTCCCTGTTCCCAGTTTCGAAGAATGAGAGGAGATCTCATGCAAACACAAAATTCTTGGGGAGACATTAGTTGTCCAGTTGTCGGGACAAAGGTTCGTGTCGGCCACCCGACCACGCCTGAGCCTCCCGTCCGATCCCCGTCGCCGCGCCGCCCGAGTCTCCCCCCGTTCCCCGGGGCCGCGCCGCCCAATTCTCCCCCCAGTCCCCGGGGCCGCGCTGCCCGAGTCTCCCCCCGATCCCCGGCGCCCCGCCGCCCGAGTCTCCACACGATCCCCGGCGCCGCGCTGCCCGGGTCTCAACCCGATCTCCGGGGCCGCGCTGCCCGAGTCTCTCCCCATCCCAGGGGCCGCGCTGTCCGAGTCTCCCCCCCCTCCCCAATACCCGGGGCCGCGCTGCCCGAGTCTCACCCCGATCACGGGGGCCGCGCTGTCCGAGTCTCCCCCCACCCCCCGATCCCCGGGGCCGCGCTGCCCGAGTCTCCCCCCGCCCCCCGATCCCAGGGGCCGGGCAGTTCGAGTTTCCCCTCGATCCCCGGGGCCGCGCTGTCCTTGTCTCCCCCAATCCCCGTGGCCGCGCCGCCCGAGTCTCCCCCCAATCCCCGGGGCCGCGCTGCCCGTCTCCCCCCGATCCACGTGGCCGCGCCGCCCGTCTCCCCCCGATCCCAGGGGCCGCGCTGCCCGAGTCTCCCCCCGATCCCCGGGGCCGCGCTGCCCTAGTCTCTCCCCGAGTCTCCCCCCGATCCCCGGGGCCGCGCTGCCCGAGTCTCCCCCCGATCCGCGGGGCCGCGCTGCCCGTCTCCCCCCGATCCCCGGGGCCGCGCCTCCCGTCTCCCCCCGATCCCCGGGGCCGCGCTGCCCGAGTGTCCCCCCGATCCCCGGGGCCGCACTGTCCGAGTCTCCCCCCTATCCACGGGGCCGCGCTGCCCGAGTGTCCCCCCGATCACCGGGGCCGCGCTGTCCGTGTCTCCCCCCCGATCCCCGGGGCCGCACTGTCCGAGTCTCCCCCCTATCCACGGGGCCGCGCTGCCCGAGTGTCCCCCCGATCCCCGGGGCCGCACTGTCCGAGTCTCCCCCCGATCCCCGGGGCCGCGCCGCCCGAGTCTCCCCCCGATCCCCGTGGCCGCGCTGTCCGAGTCTCCCCCCTATCCACGGGGCCGCGCTGCCCGAGTGTCCCCCCGATCCCCGGGGCCGCACTGTCCGAGTCTCCCCCCGATCCCCGGGGCCGCGCCGCCCGAGTCTCCCCCCGATCCCCGGGGCTGCGCTGTCCGAGTCTCCCCCCGATCCCCGGGGACTCACTAATTCTCTGCTTCTCCCACCCCGATCCCCGGGGACTCTCTAATTCTCTGCTTCTCCCCCCAGTCTCTGTCACACTGGATGTGGAAACGGCGAATCCGGATCTCGAGGTGTCTGAGGATCGGAAGAGTGTGAGACGGAGCCGGACCCGGAGGAATCTCCCTATCACCTGGAAGAGATTCACACACTGGCAATGTGTGTTGGGATCGGAGGGATTCACATCGGGGAGACATTACTGGGAGGTGGAGGTGACGGGGAATCAGTTCTGGTGTCTGGGAGTCGCAGCAGAGTCTGTGGCGAGGATGAGATTGGTCAGACTGAGACCGGAGACCGGATTCTGGGTCATCGAGCGGTATTATAACGTGTTCCATCGGGATCGTGACGTAATCCTTCGTCCCACCCCCCCCGAGTCCCGTCTCTCTGCCAGTCCCATCCCCGGGAGGGTGGGAGTTTATCTCAGTTACGAGTCCGGGACAGTTTCATTTTACAACGCGGAGACCAAGTCCCATCTCCACACCTTCACTGGGAATAAATTCACGGGGAAACTTTATCCTTTCTTCGCGACCTGGGATGAAAACCAGTGGCTGAGAATCTGCTCCGGTTCCGCTCCGGGTCTGTAAACGGGTCGGGTCCCGGGACCGGCGTCAGGAGTAAAATCCCTGTAAATATAAATGTGCGGAAGAGTGCAGCTAAATACGTGGCTAAGGAGATGGTGCAGGAGGGAGGGCTTCATGTTTCTGGACAATTGGGCTTTGTTCCCGGGAAGGTGGGACCTGTTCCGACGGGACAGTTTGTCCCTGAACTGGACGGGGACTAACATTCTTGCGGGTAGATTTGCCAGTGCTGCTTGGGGGGGGGGTGTTAAACTAGATTTGCAGAGGGAGGGGAACCAGAGTGTTAGAGCAGATAGTGAGGTGGAGGAGGATAAAGGTCATACGAGGACTGCATGTATAGACAGAAATCAAAGGTTTGTACATTAGGTTGTAAATTAATTTTCTGAGCTTTAGAAATTGTAAAAAATAAAGATTTCCAAAAAGATTTTGATGAAGAACATCACCAGAACATATGAGAAAAATTGGCTAATTCAGTTTTATACCTATCGCAATAATTGTCTATGTTAGAAGAAATTTTGGATACTCTCTCTTTTGTTAAACAGTAACAGTGAACAATTTTAAATTGAATTAAATACTTATTGGCATATATCAAAGAAGAATTGACCATCTTCATTAACAAAGGTCATATTAAGTTCTCTCTCCCAATGTTGTTTAATTTTTAGTGATTAAGGGGATCTGTATTTTTGCATTTATTTATTTTTATTTTCATTTATTTTGTGATGGTCGGTTGATGACTTTTGAAGAGTTAATTAGCAAATATTCTCTCTCTCATACACACTTACTGCAATATATTCAGGTTAGATATTTTTTACAAAAATAATTATCTAAGTTTCCATATATACAAGAATCTGATTTGTTGGATACTATTTTGAATATGAATCCTTTAGTAAGAGGTTCAATTGGTAGAATTTATAATTTATTTTTATTACATTAATACAAAAAGATAACCTCTCACCTAAGGTTTATACATGATAGAAATATTCATTGTTTCAGACGTGATAGAGGGGGAGGGATGAAAAGGGGTGGAGAGGCATTACTAGTCAGGGAAAACATCACACTGTGCGTAGACAGGACAGCCCGGAGGGCTTGTCTACAGAGGTCATATGGGTGGAGCTGAGGAACGGGAAAGGTGTGACCACACTAATAGGGGTGTATTATAGACCGCTCAATAGTCAGAGAGAATTGGAGGAGCAACTCTGTATAAAGATAGTAGACCGATGTAAGAAACAGGAAGTTGTAATAGTAGGGGATTTTAACTTTCCACATATTGACTGGGACTCACAAACTGTAATAGGGCTAGATGGTTTGGAGTTTGTGAAATGTTTTCCGGAAAGTTTTCTAAATCAATATATAGAGGTACCTACGAGAGAAGATGCAATACTTGATCTCCTATTAGGAAACCAGACAGTCAGGTGACAGAAGTGTGTGTAGGCGAACATTTTGGGTCCAGTGACTATAATGTCATCAGTTTCAAGTTAATTATGGATAAGGATAGGTCTGGTCCTCGAGTTGAGGTTCTAAATAGCAGAAGGGCTAATTTTGTGGAAATGAAAAAGGATCTAGGAAGAGTGGATTGGGATAAGTTTTTTTTTTTCCTGACAAGGATGTGTTTAGTAAGTGGAAGGCCTCCAAATGTGAAATTTTGAGGGTTCAGAGTTTGCATTTTCCTGCCAGGATTAAAGACAAAGTTAACAGGCATAATGAACCTTGGCTTTCAACGGATATTGGCAATCTGCTTAAGAAAAAGAGCCGGTAGAGGCAACAAAGAGAAAATGAGTTACTTAAAGAGTATAGAAAACGTAAGAAAATACTAAAGAAGGAAATCAGGAAGGAAAAAAAAAGACATGAGGTGGCTTTGGCAGATAATGTGAAGGAATGCCTGAACGGTTCCTACAAGTATATTAAGAGTAAAAGGATAGTAATGGACAATAATTGGTCCCCTAGAAGATCAGATTGGTCGTCTATGTGTGGCGCCTTACGAGATGGGGGAGATCTTAAACAGTTTTTTTGCATCAGTATTTACTCAGGAAACTGGCATAGTTTATATGGAAGGAAGGAAAACAAGCAGTAGTGTCATGGAACATTTGTAGATTAAAGACCAGGAGGTGCTTGCTGCCTGACAGCGCATAAAGGTAGATAAATCCCCCGGGCCTGACTTCATATTTCTTGGGACCTTGAGAAAGACTAGAGTAAAAATTGCAGGGGCCCTGACAGAAATATTTAAAATGTCCTCAGCCGCGGGTGCAGTGCCGGAGGATTGGAGGGTAGCTCTTGTTATTCCATTGTTTAAAAAAGGCTCCAATAGTAAACCAGGTAATTACAGGCCAGTGAGCCTAACATCAGTAGCAGGTAAATTATTGTAAGATGTTCAGAGAGATCGGATTTACAAGTATTTGGACAGCCGAGGGCTGATTAAGGATTGTCAGTATGGCTTTGTGCATGGTAGATCGTGTTTAATGAATGTTGTAGAGTTTTTCGAGGAGGTTACCAGCAAAGTAGGTGAAGGAAAGGCTGTGGATGTTGTCCACATGAACTTTAGTAAGGCCTTTGATAATATCCCACATGGGAGGTTCGTTCAGAAGGTTCAGACATGAAGTATCCATGGAGAGGTTGGAGAGATTGAAAGAGTGCAGAGATTTACTCGGATGTTGCCAGGTCTTCAGGAGTTGAGTAACAGGGAAAGATTGAACAGGTTAGGACTTTATTCCTTGAAGCGTAGAAGAATGAGGGGAGATTTGATAGAGGTTTACAAAATTATGGGGGATATAGACAGTAAATGTGAGTACGTTCTTTCCATTTAGATTAGGAACGATAAATACGAGAGGACATGGTTTTAGGGTGAAAGGGGAAAGCTTTAGGGGGAACATTAGGAGGAACTTCTTCACTCAGAGAGTGGTGGGAGTGTGGAACGAGCTGCCATCTGACGTGGTAAATGCGAGCTCACTCTTAAGTTTTAAGAATAAATTGGATAGATACATGGATGGGAGAGGTCTGGAGGGTTACAGACTGGGTGCAGGTCAACGGGACGAGCAGAATAAAGTTTCCGCACAGACTCGAAGCGCCAAATGGCCTGTTTTCTGTGCTGTAGTGTTCTATGGTTCTGTGGAATGAAATAAACAAGACATGAGAATTATCGATCGATTAATTTTAACTCGTTCACCGCATCCGTCAACCGAACAGAAACAACGGGGATTCAGCAGCAGTTGCGGCCGGCGGCTCCTGAGCTCCCCCGGGTCCTAAAGTCCACCCGTAATGAGACAGGTTAAATGGGACAAGTGGGGGCTGTGCTGACCGGAAAAAGACAGTGAAGATTGTTCATTAAGTTCATCACCATTTCTTTGTCCCCCATTACTACTTCACCAGCATCATTTTCCAGTGGTCCAGCATCAACTCTCATCTCCCTTTCATTCTTCATGTAACTGAAAACTAAACTTTTAGTATCCTGATTTATATTATTGGCCAGTTTGTCCTCATATTTCGTCTTGACCATTCTTATGGCATTTTTCGTTGCCTTTTGTTGGATTTTAAGAGCATCCCAACAATCCAACATCCCACTCACCTTTGCTACCTTATATGCCATTTCCTTAGGTTTAACACAATTATTACATGCATTTTCCAGCTCAAACTGTGAATTAATTCAAAGTCAGTCCCAGAATTTAATAGCTTTTATCTGGAAACTATCTCCCCTCGCAAAGATTGTACTGAAGACTGCATTTGATTGTTCTTCAGCCTTGTGCGCTTCACATTGAAATAGTATGTGTTTCGATAGTTTCATAATGACAAAATGTACACGACACAGAATGAAGTTTTCCAATTAGTTACAAGGCATAATTAAGCATAGTGTGGACATTTCTATGTCATGTCAATATCATTACTTCCCTTGTTTTAAGCCCTTCTTCTATAAACCCAACAGGTTTATGTATTCTGTAAAGGTGTCTGTCCTTACGTCCATTATCCTACGTCTTGCCATAAGCTCCTAATTCTTAACACTACCAACCCTTTAGCTTCTAATTTGCTAAGTGGAAGGTCTATATCCACAGCTTAACATTTAACAGCTTTTGTTGCTAAACAGTCAACCCAATCATTTCCCTCAACAGTGTGATGTGCAGGGCCCATAATGTGCAGACATATAAATCAAACTTTATATATGAAATACCGTTTGACAAGTTTCCAACAGTCAATCTAACCTACTGACAGAATGACCTGTTTAAAACTCATCAAAACCGAAATGCATTCTGAACAAATTATAAGGACCAATTTCTTCCACCCACTGTAAGCCCAAACTGTTGGGAAAGAATTCTGCTTCCTATGCTGATAAATGGCTATAAGTCATTTCTTTATCATTACCTGCAATTCAGGCACACAAAAACAGCCACACCAACATCCCCAGTTAACTTATCTTTTGATTCATCTGTACAAATGGTTACTGTATGATAATAACTTTCATTAATATACTGATGAACCAACAGACTCTCAGGCAGAACCGAATCCGATCGTGTAACATAAAATCAACTGAAGTCATTGGAAAAAACAAGGTGGGGTTACAGAGAAAGTTACAGTGGGACATATTGTATCATCAAGTACACCCGTATTCCCAGCGTGGTAAGAACCCAGCCACCCAAAACAAAAAAACACTCTTCTTGTGATGTCCCCAAGTCCCCAACCAACCTCCAGCACACCTTTAACAGGATGATCATTTCCTTGCCCCCGCAAATTAATCCAGTATGTTAACATCAACTTGAACCTCTGTTACTTTGAGGGCAATTGTCCCATTGTAATCAGTTTATCCAAAACAGGAGACAACATTACCGCACCAGAACACAATCTTAAAGTCTGTAATTTTATCACATACAAACATTTTTAATTTGAAGATGAAGCTAATCCATTAGCCACACATACATAATCAAGAACAGATGAAATTAAACAAATATAATTGGTCAACAAAGATTTTCATGTTGCACCCAAGAATACCCACATAGATGTTTGAGGAGATTTAAAGCTCCTTTACATTTATCAATTATTTTACTGATAGGTGCTTCCATGTCAGCTTATTATCCATCCACATACTGAGAAATCTTACCACTGACACTTTCTCAAGATATTAATCATATAATTTAAAATCAAGTGTAAGTCTATTAATGCAGTTTGTAAACCACGTAATGTTTTTTTAACGACTGAAAGCTTAAAATCCTCATCAATCTGCCCACTGTTTGACCTATTAATTGTAAATTGCAATTAATACCGCTAATCTATAAAGCTACATCATCTGTATATTGTGACTTTCCCATCTCAGAGAAAATATCATTAATCATAATATTAAATAATGAAGGGCTACAAATACTGCCTTGTGGGATCCCATTCTCTATCTCATAGAAACACAAACATAACATGCCGACCGGTATTTGGACAGTCCATCCAAAAAAAAAACTCAGAAAAATTATACAATGTCCCCCTCACTCCTAATTTAATCAAAAGTCGTTTCTTCCATATCATTTCCCTTTTCAGTATCAAGAAATACTGTTATTACAACATCTTTATTTAATCGTGCTTTCCGAATATCATCTTCCAAACCTAAAACTGAATCTAATGTAATTTCACCCTTCCAAAATCCACTCTAATAAAACACTTTATCACCACTCTTTCCAAAATATAACTCAAGCGCTTGATTACCATACATTCCATAAGTTTACATAAATGAGACATTCACGATATAGGCCCTTAACTAGAAGGATCAAATGGGGATCTGCCAGGTTTTAGAATAGGCACTACTATTTCCATTTTCCATGAGGAAAGTAGATGCACAATTCAAACATTTAATATTTTCACAAAAGAGAATTATATACAATTACAATTTCAAATATCACTCTTTCCTGGGGATACCTGACCTGCATTATTAATAGATTTCTTAAATTCATACAAAGAAATCTCTCCATCAGTAATACTATCATTGCTACAGCTGACTTCCAGCACATCAGGGTATTCAGTGAAAAACATATCCCTACATTGTTTAACTTCTTCACTTAACTTATCCTGATTATGAATCTCAGCAAATGACCCAGCCAGTAACACAACCTTCCCTGTTTCAGTAACAATCATTTTGCCCTCATTAATCAACACTGGAATATTATGATCCCCATAAATCCCCCCATTTTCTAAATCATATCCCAAACAATTCCAAGTCTGATATCCCTTCCAATATTATCTCCATATAACCTCCAGAAAATCACCTACTTCCTCACCACGGCCTTTGCCCTTTTATTATAAATAATGTAACTCGGAGACTGATGCACCATCACATAAAAACTCACATTTCTCCCAATTTGCGTCCTGTCCCGTTATAAATCCAAATCCAAACTCATAAAGACAGGAAGTCTGACTGACGTTCACATAGACTAATCACCCTCTGAGTTACCATTTGACCGACAGGCACTACAGCCAGTGACAGCAGGAGTCAGTGCACGTCTGAGCTACGATAGGCTGGTGAAAATCGGCCCATGATCAGCTCCTCCTCTTCCGCTCCATCGCCATGGCGGAGATCAGCGATTCGCTTCTGTCGGTGTAGCCGGCCTCGGCGCCCACAAGGACGGGTGTGATTCCCCTTCGCGCCTCGGTGGGTCTGTTTCGGTGACGTCTGTGGTGGCTGACGAAACATGCTTTGACAGGGAGCGACCGAGGACAAATGACTACAACTCCCAGAAGGTCCCGCTGATGACGTTGTGGTGTTGTTTAGGGGTAAGGTCTAAAAGCAAAATGGAGGAAAATGTAATGCATTACGTTTTCTGTACTGTGTCGTGTCTTCAATGAAAAATTAAATTATGAGAGAGATTCCAACGAGAAATAGATAGAACATAGAACAATACAGCCCTTCGGCCCACAATGTTATGCCGACCCTTAAACTCTGCCTCCCTAAGCTTAAATTCCTCCATATACCTGTCTGGTAGTCTCTTAAACTTCACTAGTGTATCTGCCTCCACCACTGACTCGGGCAGTGCATTCCAGGCACCAGCCACTCTCTGAGTATAAAATCTTCCTCTAATATCCCCCTTGAACTTCCCTCCCCTTACCTTAAAGCCATGTCCTCTTGTATTGAGCAGTGCTGCCCTGGGGAAGAGGCGCTGGCTGTCCACTCTATCTATTCCCCATGATATCAACTATACCTCTATCATTTCTTCTCTCATCCTCCTCTCCAGAGAGTAAAGCCCTAGCTCCCTTAATCTCTAATCATAATCCATACTCTCTAAACCAGGCAGCATTCTGGTAAATCTCCTCTGTACCCTTTCCAGTGCTTCCACATCCTTCCTATAGTGAGGTGACCAGAACTGGACAGAGTACTCCTTGTGTGGCCGAACCAGAGTTTTATAAAGCTGCAAAATTACATCGCGACTCTTAAACTCTATCCCTCGACTTATGAAAGCTAACAACCCATAAGCTTTCTTAACTACTCTATCTACCTGTGAGGCAACTTTCAGAGATCTGTGGACATGTAGCCCCAGATCCCTCTGCTCCTGCACACTTCCAAGTACCCTGCCATTTACTTTGTACTCTGCCTTGGAGTTTGTCCTTCCAAAGTGTACCACCTCACACTTCTCCAGGTTTGACTCTATCTGCCACTTCTCAGCCCACTCCTGCATCCTATCAATGTCTCTCTGCAATCTTTGACAATTCTCTGCACTATCCACAACACCACCAACCTTTGTGTCTTCTGCAAACTTGCCAAGCCATCCTTCTACCCCCACATCCAGGTCGTTAATAAAAATCACGAAAAGTAGGGGTCCCAGAACTGATCCTTTTGGACACCACTAGTTACAACCCTCCAATCTGAATGTACTCCCTCCACCACAACTCTCTGCTTTCTGCAGGCAAGCCGATTCTGAGTCCACCTGGTCAAACATCCCTGGATCTCATGCCTTCTGACTTTCTGAATAAGCCTACCTTGGGGAACCTTGTCAAATGCATTACTAAAATCCATGTAGATCACATCCACTGCATGACCCTCATCTATATGCCTGGTCACCTCCTCAAAGAACTCCATCAGGCTTGATAGACACGATCTGCCCTTCAGAAAGCCATGCTGACTGTCCCTGATCAGACCATGATTCTCTAAATGCCAATAGATCCTATCTTTGTGAATCTTTTCCAACAGCTTTCCCACCACAGATGTAAGGATCAATGGTCTATAATTATCCAGACTATCCCTGCTACCCATTTTGAACAAGGGGACAACATTCGCCTCCCTCCGATCCTCCGCGACCATTCCCGTGGACAATGAGGACATAATGATCCTAGCCAGAGGCTCAGCAATCTATTTCCTCGCCTCGAATGCAGAACTGGGAAGTGGCAGAGGGAGTTCAACACAGATGAAGAGATTCATTTCTGCAGGTCAAATTTGAACACAGAATATAATATTAATGGTAAGACTCTTGGCAGTGCGGAGAGTCAGAGAGATCTTGGGGTCCATGTCCATACGACATTCAAAGCTGCTGTGGAGGTTGGCAGTGTTGTTAGGAAGGCGTCTGGTGTGATGGCCTTCATCAACCGTGTGATTGAGTTCAAGAGCTGTGAGGTGATATTGTAGCTATATTTCTCCTAACCTGTACATAAGTAATTGTAGTAAGATGATGAGAGGCTTTGACCATGTGGATAACCAGAGGCATTTTCCCAGGCTTGAAGTGACTAACACGAGGGGACGTAGTTTTAAGCTGCTTGGAAGTCGGTACAGAGGGAACGTCAGGGGTAAGTTTCTTACACAGAGAGTGGTGGGTGCATGGAATGGGCTGTCGGCAGCGATGGTGGAGGTGGATACAATAGGATATTTTAAGAGACTCTTAGATAGGTTCATGGAGCTTAGAAACATAGAGGGATATACGATCAGGAGATCCTAGGCAGTCTCTAGAGCAGGTTACATGGTCAGTACAATATTCTGTGCTGAAGAGCCTGTAATGTGCTGTAGATTTCTGTGTTCTGTGTCAAAGACAGGCAGAGGGATTAGTTCAAATGGACAGGAGGACAGCATGGAAAGGTTGGACCGAAGGGCCTGTGTTAGTGCCGTAAGGGAGGGGTTCTGTCCCAACCATCGAATCTATTCCCCTCAACAGATGCTGCCTGACTTGACAACGTTATTGAAAGGTTGCACTCAGTTCCGCTTAGCATTCTGTACAAAGGATGTTTTGTGCTGGAAGAGTGCAGAGGAGATTCATCATGATTGACGGGGCTTGTTTTCATAAATCCACAAGGCATAGGAACAGAATTAGGCCACTCAGCCCATTGAGTCAGCCACCTTTCCATCATGGCTGATCCCAGATCGCACTCAATTCCAGATATCTGACCTCCCGCCATATCCTTTGATGCCCTGACCGATCAGGAAACGATCAACTTCCGCCTTGAATATACCCACACACTCAGTCTCCACCGCAGTCTGTGGCAGAGCATTCCACAGATCCAATACACCGTGGCTAATAAAGAAAATAAGCTGCTTACCTCTGTTTGAAAAGGTGGCCCCTCAACTTTGTGGCTGTGCCCCACCACAGGAAATACCTTCTCCACATCCAGCTTATCCAGTCCTTTCAACATTCGGTAGGTTTCAATGAGATGTCCCCGCATTTTTCTGAGTTCCAGTGAGCACAGGGTCAAAGCAAAGCTGCCAAGTGCTCCATATTTTAACCCCTTCATTCCCTAAATCATCTTTCTGAACCTCCTCTGGACTCTCTCCAATGACAACACATCCTGTCTGAGATGTGGGGCCCAACACTGTTGACAATACTCCAAGTGCGGCCTGACTCGTATCTTATAAAGCCTCAGCATTATCTCTTTGCTGTTATATTCATGGGGCGAGATTGGACTGTGTTGATCTACAGGGGTATCTTGGAATCCGAGTTCATAACTCCCAGATAGTGGTTCCGTTGTCAGGCAGTTATGTTACTGTTGTATAAATCTCTAGTTTCACCACATCTGGAGAATTGCATTCGAAGACAGGAATAATGCGGAGATTTTGGATGGTGAGTAGAAGAGGCTTAACAGGATGCTGCCTGGATAAAGTGAGACTGGACAATCTCGGGGAATTTTCTACGGAGTGGCAGAGTCTGAGGGAGGTCTGACAGACGTTTACAGGAATGTGAGAGTCACAGACAGAGTGGACAGCCGGGATTTTTTCTCTAAGGAGGAAATGTCCAATGCCAGAGGGCATGCACTTCAGGAGAAAGGAGGAAGACATCCTCATTGGTCCTTTTTGCACTATTGAAGTATTTTATAATTTAGTGCATTTTGTATCTTTTCTCTGCATAGCTGCTGTTGGAAAAAAAACAATTAGGAAAGACAATGATGTTAAAAACCTGACTCAGGATGTTTAAAGGTGTTTTGTTTTTCATTCCCATAGTGGTGGGTGTCTGGAGTGAATATCGGGGGTGGTGGTGGAGGCAGATGTGATAGAGGCTAGTAGATACCACGTGAATGTGAGGAGAATGGAGGGATGTGTTCCTTGTGTAGGCTGAAGGGATTGATTTAGTAAGGCATGAAGTGACCAGTTCAATTGGTTCAGAACAACACAGTGAGCAGAAGGGCCTGTTCAAGGACAAGTACAGCAAGCAGAGCAGGTAAACTGGATAAAGTGATCCCACTCAGAGAACAGACTGTGACGTCAGTGGATATATGCCGGCATCACAGTTCTCTCACCAAAGATACTTCACTGCTGGATAAAATGACGTTTCTGATGTTTATAACCAATGTGGTGAATTGTACTGATCAGACATCTCATCCAACTGAGGAAATTAAAATTATTGTGAAAGCTGCAGAAAAGTATCTAGGTGTAACTGGTGTAATGTGGGAAGCTGTCAATGAAGCTCTGATTTGTGGGGGTTTCTGCATCCCAGTCTACTTGTGAAGATATGTAATGGGATTGAAATATTGAAGTGAAATGCAAGAAGCCTGATTTTACATGGTCAACACTTTAAGCAGTTTATTTCTGATTTGTCAGATTCTTCCGATGTTATATCTGTTCAGGAAACCTGCACATTTTAAATTTTATTCCTCTGCAGGATTATATTGTCGTTTGGCTTGACAGGTTCGTTGGTAGAGGGGTGGTGTTGTCAGTTTTATAAGGAAAGGGGCAGAGTACAGCGATGTGACTGGGAATAAAATGTATCATGAACTTGTGGAAAATCTTGATTCAACTGGTATGTGTGTAATTTTCTTTTGTGAGAATATTAACTTTCTGAATCGTATTTGGAGGTTTGGCCATCTACTTTTCTCATGGAAAATGGTTGTAGTAGTTCCCATTCTAAAACCTGGATCTCCCCGTCTGATCCTCCTTCTTGTAGGCCAATATCATTTAAGTCTCATTTATGTAAACTTGTGGAATGTATGGTAATCGAGTGTTTGAATTATATTTCTGATAAAAGAGGTCATTTCACGTTTTATCAGAGGGGAATTTGGAACGGTAGAATAAGACCATAAGACAAAGGAGCAGAAGTCGGTCCTTCGGCCCATCGAGTCTGCTCTGACATTTTATCATGAGCTGATCCATTCTCCATTTAGTCCCACTCCCCCGCCTTCTCACCAGAACCTTTGATACCCTGGCTACTCAGATACCTGGCAATCTCTGCCTTAAATAACATTGGAATCAGTTTTGGTTTGGAAGATCATATTAGGAACGTACAGTTAAATAAAGATGTTGTAATAGCAATATTTTTGATATTGAAAAGGCAAATAATATTTATTGATGGACTTTTGATAAATTTTTGGAAATGAAATTGAGAGGGCTATTGTACAATTTTTTCTGATTGTTTCTATTTGTACGTCTTGTAAAGGTATGGATGGGCAAGTATGACATTGAATTCATTTTTATATTTGGAAGATGGTATTAGTAAAGCCAGTTAAATATAGATGTTGTAACAGCAGTACTTTTACTATTCAAAAGGCAGATGGTATTTATGGAAGTAAAGAATTTTTATGAAATTGTGGAAATGAGGATGGAGGGGCTGTTATCTAACTTTGAGTTGTTTTAATTGAACGTTTTGTGTCAGGTATGGGTGGGAAAGTTATATTCAGGTTGTTATGAGATAGAAACTGGGATCCCACAGGCAGTATTTATTATTTTATATTATAATTAACATTTTTTTTCTGAGATAGGTTTTTCGTTGTGTAAATCTCTATATGCAGAAGATGGAGTTTTATTGATTAGAGGTAGAAATTACAATTTTACTGTATATAGGATGCATTCGCAATTAATAAGGTCGAAAGTCGGCAAATAGATGGGACAATTATGTGTTTTGCAGACAGGATTAATGAACCTGCAATTGATTGGAAATGATAGGAACTGATATGGTCAAACTCCATATAGGTGTCAGTGGTGAGATTTCCAGGCATGTGGACGGATAATAAGCTGACATGGAAGCACCGGATAAGAAAATAATTGATAAATGTAAAGAAACATTAAATATTCTCAGTTATCCCTGCGGGTATTCTAGGGTGTTACATGAAAGTATATGTTGACCAATCTCATGTGTTTAATTGGATCTGTTCTTGATTATAGTTGTGGTTTATCGATCAGCTTCAGCTTCAACTTTATTATGTTTGGGTGTGATACAAGCACAGGCTTTGAGATTGTGTTGTGGTGCAGTAAAGTTATCCCCTGTTTCGGCTTTACTGCATTGGTCAGGCCTAATCTGGAGTATTGTGTGTAGTTTTTGCTACCTGCCTGAAGGAAAGTTATCAACAACATTAAAAGAATGCAGAGAAAATTTACAATACGTTTGCTGGGACTTGAGGACTCGAGCTTTAGGAAAAGCTGAGGACTTTATTCCCTTTAGTGTTGGAAAATGAAGGGGGATTTTGCAGGTTTATACAAAATTATGAGTGTTGTTGACAGGGTAAATGCAGGCAGGATTTTTCCTCTGAGTTGGTGTGAGATGGGAACTGGAGGTCGCAGTTTAAGGGTGAAAGGTGAAATATTTATGAGGAACCTGAGTGGGAATTCCTTCACTCAGAGGGTGGTGAGGGTGTGGGAAGAGCTGTCAGTGGAAGTTATGGATTTCATTGCAGAGAGGTTTGGATCAGTACATGGACGGGAGGGGTATTGAGGGCCATGGTCCAGCTGCGGTTATGGGACTCGGCAGAATAACAATTCGGTACGGACTAAATGGGAAAAAGGGTTTGTTTGTTTGTTTGTTATAGTGCTCTCTGACTCCAAATAAAGTGTCGATGAAGGGGAATTGGTTGGGGCTGTTGTCGGGAAGCAAATGATGTGCTTTCAGGATTTCCTGCTGGGAATAGAAGTGAATTGATACTGGATATCCATGGTCAAAGTGTGGTGATCAGAGCCAGGGATTGTAAAGTTGTTTAAAACAAACAAACACATACACCCACACACACATATACACTCTCTCTCTCTCTCTCTCTCTCTCTCTCTCTCTCTCTCTCTCTCTCTCTCTCTCTCTCTCTCTCTCTCTCTCTCTCTCTCTCTCTCTCTCTCTCTCTCTCCCTCTCTCTCTCTCTCTCTCTCTCACACACACACACACAGACACACACACACACACACACACACACACACACACACACACACACACTCACACACACACACACACACACACACACACTCCCTTCAACATCACATTGGCGTTCACCCCACTTCCCAAAAATATCTCATTCCTCCTCTTTGGCTCAAACTCTCCCCACTCTCCTGCCCCCATCTTCACCCCTTCCCACTTTTGCCACCTCTGTTTCCCGTCCCCTCACTGTCTCCTTCTCTCCATCTCTTGTCTCCCACTCCCTCATTCTTTCTCTTCCTCCTCTCCCCTCACCTATTTCCGTCTCTTCCACACACTCTCTGTCTCTCTCCTCTCTTCATCCGTTCCTTTCCCCACTGACACACCCTTGTCCTCAGCACATTCCTCCCTACCCTACCCACTCACTCACTCCTCCTTTACCTTGTTGTCTCTTACTCCCTTTCTACCCAAAGCTTCCCCTGCCTCTCACACTCTCCCCTGTTCCTCCTTTACTGCAGCTCGTTTTCCGGGCCACCCTCCCGTCCCCACATCCCCCACCCCGCACTGTGATGACGGTTGACTCGCACAGTGAATTGTCTGATGTTGTGTAATTCTTCATTTTTTGGACAGTGACAGTGTTTTCTCGGAAGATGAAGGCTTGTGGTTTCCGGGAGAGGCCAGTTTGTTCCCTTTCTATGTGCTACAGAATAGGCGGGGGAAGGGAGTGTGGAGGAGAGAGGAGGGAAAGAGAGAGAGAGAGACTAAATATATGTAGCCTCAATCTCTTTCTCCCTGTCCTCCTCACTTCATCCGTTCTCATCCACACTGCCCCACTCTTTCCTCCACACATTCCTCCCTAATCTTCCCCCTTTTCTGTCGCCCGCTTTCCCGACACCCCACCCCGCACTGTGATGACGGTTGACTTTCACAGTGAATTATAGATGTTGTGTAATTCTTCACAGTTTGGAAAGCAGCAATGTTCTCTCAGAAGACGAAGGGGTGTGGTTTCCGGGAGAGGCCAGTTTGTTCCCGTTCTGTGTGCTGCAGAATAATCGGGGGAGGAGATGTGGAGTAGACGGGATAGCCGTGTGTTCTCAGTAGCTACGCCGTCACGACAAAGACCGAGCGCTGTCTGCGAGCTGGTATCTGACAGAAACAAACACAGACACATGAAGAGACGAACAGACACATACGAGGACGCATATAAACACACAGACATTCAGACATACAAAAATACTTTAAATATGAATGCAGTTTGCATTTTCATCGTTTTAAGATGGAAACTTTTTGTGAACTGTTTGAAATGATTCTTTCTCTGGAATAATCTAGCGTGCTTGTGGGGATGTCAGCGGGTTTGGGGGTTCACATGGAAATGGGTCTGCACATTGATTTGCGGATGTGCGAAGGTTTCAGGGTATGTTGGTGAATATGGATTTTGGAGTGTCGGTGAACTTGGGGGTGCACACTGCTTTGGGCATTTGAGGGTGCACGGGGATTTGGGAGTATTTAGGGCTGCGCACAGATTTGGGTGTCTCAGCGGATTTGGGGTTGCACACGGATTTGGGGATTGTGCTGACTTAGAAACGTTTTGGAGAATATGGGGTGCACAGGGATTTGCGCAGACATAGGGGTTTGTCAGTGAATATGGGGATGTTGGTGGATTTGCGGGCACCCACTGACACCGAGGTGAGGATGGTTTGGGGAGGAGCGTATATTTAAGGGGATGTCAACTAGAATATGGGGACTATGCATGTGGACGTGTGTTTGAAATTTAAACTTTGTTCTTGCTACTTTTCAGGAGGAGGCAGCTGTTTTGTGAACACAGTTCTTAAATATTCTCTCTCTCTTCGGCTGTCACTCAGAAACCAGCTCCAGCCTCTGAAAGTGACACTCAGAGTTAAGGAAACAGGAGCTGGTAACAGGTGTGTCGGTTGCTTTGGGGTGCACACTGACTGAAAGGTTGAATGTGGGTTTTTCGGTGAGCACAGATTTGTGGGTGCACACCGATTTGCAGATATGTGAAGAGTGGGTGTGTTGGCGGATTCGGGGCTGAACACTGACTTGGGGGTACCGGTGGATTTCGAGGTGTTACAAATCTCATGGTTTTTCCCTTTTACAGACTTCAATAATAAATGCAATATGAACTTTGACCTCTGTTTTTTTTTAATGGAGACAGCCATTCCCTGAAATGATTCTTGCACTTAATGTTTATGTGGGGCTGAGTGCAGATTTGGAGCTGTGACGAGTCTCTAGGCAAATTTACACTGGCAGCATATTCAATTGATCCCAACCTTTGTTGAGACAACTGACTCCCACATATGGTCTAAATATTAACTCATTAATGTAATCACAATCTGTCACCGTGGGGATTGTGCCGGTCAGACGTTATCAGGTGATCAGCGCGGTGAAATATCCGGTCACCTCGGTGCTTCAGTTCATTAATAAAGCCGCGTCCTGAGCACACGCCACTGGCGGCCGCAGTGTCTCCGGTCCGGGCTCCAGCTCCTCACATTCACCGCCTGATCTCCCTGGTGTTATTCCCGGGCGGATTGTCCCTTTGACCAACAGCGGCGGGACATTGGGATAGTGTGGGTGGAGGGGGTGAGCAGTGTAATTGCATCGTCCTGGAGTGTCGATACCTCACTGGGTCCGTCCGATGTCAGTCAAACAACTACTCCAGATGCCCCTCGCTCATTGGTCTGTGCATATGTCCATCTATTCCCATTCCCGCCCACCGAACTCGCAGCCTGACGTTCCCACAAAATGGCGACGGTCTAGTCAGATACTGGTTGGCTAATCCACTGTCAATTACACGAGTGTCCGCCTTCCCCTTGAATGATTGGCTAACGTGCAGAACGAGGGCCGGGTTTATATAAACGACGGTTGACACTCCACTAACTGTACTGGAGTGTGGTGTAGAGAATTAGGACATAAATCCCTCACTGCTTCCTTTTTCAAATGAAACCTAAATAACCCCTCAAAAGTCCTATAGGTTGTCCGTAACGAAACACAATACCGCGAATTAAATAAAAATTTTTGCCATTACTTCTGAAAATTTTAAATGAAAACTAAACGACACAGAGTAATGTTTTCCAACACGAACGAAGGAATAATGATGCATAGTGTGCCAAATTCTAAGTCGAGTCTATGTAATTCCTTATCTTCCTGTTTCAACCCCGATCTCCCGTAAACCCAACAGGTATGTATTCTGTAAAGGTGTCTCCTTTGATGTCCTTTATCCCACCAGTCTCGATATAATTCTTAACCTACCAACCCCTTAGCTTCTGATGTGCTAGTTGAAATTTTAACAACTTTTGTAACGGAACCGCTGTGTGCAGGGACCCATAGGAATTGGACAAATAAACCTATACACTGCGTATGAAATAATGTTTGATGAGTAAATCTGTCCTTCTGCAAAATTACTTTTTTTTAAGACTCAACAAACCCAAACAGGCATCTGAAAAATTATAACTTTACATGAACAAATTTCCACCGCCCACTGTAAGCCTAAATTGAGGGAAACAAATTCTACAATATATACTGATAAATGGTAGGTAAATTGTTTCTTTATCTTTAACTGTAATTCATGCACAGAAACAATCCCAGTTAAGTTATCTTTTGATTCCTCTGCAGCAATGTTTAACATATCATTATAATTTTCCACATTATACTGACGAATCAACATTCTCAAGCAGAACAGAATCCTTCGACTTCATTAAATCGTGTATCCTAAAAAGAATTGAGAAAATCAATGTGGGTTTACCAAGAACGCGACAGTGGGACATATTACATAATCCAACGAACCCATATTCCCAGCGCGATTAGAACCCAGTCCATGGACAACAAGCTGTGTGAACTGACAGCCAGAATCTCTCACCAGCGGAAAACAAAATAATGTAACGTTTTGTGCTTCGTGGAGACCTGGTTGACGGAGGAGACACCGGACCACGCCATCGAACCCTCTGGGTTCTCCCTGTTCCTTGTGGACAGGTGGAAACCCCTCACTGGGAGGAGTAAAGGAGGTGGGGTATGCTTCATGGTCAACAATGCTTGGTGCAATCCCCAAGAATATGCATGTGCTCCACTCCTTTGTTGCCCAGATGTGGAGCAGCTGTTTAGACCCTACTGGCTGCCCAGGGAGTTCACGGTGTTATGATCACTAGAGGGAACAGCCTCAACATTGAGGGGAGATGTTTTTGAACAGAGGTAAGGAGGAATATTTTTAGCCAGAGAGTAGTGAACCGGTGGAATAACCTGCCACGGGCTGCAGTGGAAGCTGTCTGTGGGTATGTTTATGGCGGAAGATGATCATTTCCTGATCGATCAGGTCATCAAAGGATATGGCGAGAAGGCAGGTGTACGGGGTTGAGTGGGATCCGGGATCTGCGATGATAGAATAGCGGAGCAGAATCGATAGGCTGAACGGCCATATTCTGCTCTTATGTCTTACGGTCTTTCCAAGATTCAACATGACCTCCCTTTTCCAGTCAGTACAGCCCCCATCTCAAGTCCAGAAGAAAGGATGAAGTTTCCCGTGAATTTATTCTCAGTGAAGGTGCGGAGTTGGGACTTGGTCACCGCGTTGTAAAATGAAACTGTCCCGGACTCGTAACTGAGATAAACTCCCACCCTCTCGGGGTTGGGACCGGCAGGGAGACGGGGGTCAGGGGAGGTGGAAACACTGAACAAATCATAATTCAAGTCGTAACCCTGTCCGATGACCCAGATCAGCGAGATCCTGGCGTCTGTGTCCACAGGACACTCGAAGCTGCTGCGTAGGTTGACAGCGTTGTTAAGAAGGCGTATGGCGTAATGGGCTTCATCAACTGTGGGATTGATTTCAAGAGCTGTGAGGTGATGTTACAGAGAAACAACGCCTTAGTTAGACCCCACTTGGGCTACTGTGTCCAATTCTGGTTACCTCACGTAGGGTAGTTCTTGACAGTTTCTAGAGTATGTGACATGGTCAGCACATCATTGTGGGCCGAAAGGGCTGTAATGTGCTGTAGAAACATTGTTCACTGCCAACGGCAAGATGCCGAACAGTGTTGCGGAGAGACAGTTCTTGGGATGCAAGTACACAGCTCGTTGGATGTGGCGAAACAGGTCGATTAGGTGGTGAAGAAGGTTTACAGAATACCGGGTTTTATTCGTGAAGTACTGAGTTCAAAGGCGACGGAGGCATCACAAACTCACATTGACAAATATACAAATAACCAATGTCCCAGCACCCGACCCTGCGGTACACCACTTGTTCCAAACTTCCTTCAGAACAGAGATGAGGAGGAATTTATTCAGAGTGGGGTGGTGAATGTGAGGCATTAATTGCCCTAATTCCTGTTATCGGTGGTTGCCGGCCTCTACGTCCACAACGACAGGCGTAGTTCTCCTCCGACGTCACGGTGAATCTGTTCCAACAGATGTTTGTGATGGCTGAGGAATAGTGTTGAAGCAGGGAGCGAGTGAGAAGCTGAGACTTTTGGATTACAACTGCCAGATGGCCCCGCGGCCCCGCATATTCGGCAGCTGAAGCTGTCTGAGCGCGGTGCCCGATGGGAGCTATAGTTCCGCTGAAAAGCGGGTGTTTGTGACTTATGTGCAACCATTCTATCATTGAACAATTTGTGTCATTTGTCACTCTTTTTGTAACCCGACAATTACATCGTGACAACGGGGCCTGTGGTGGCCGAGGGGAGAATCGGTGGTGCATCATGCTCAGTTTTGGGGTCAGTGCACAGTCACAATCGAGCCTCCTTTTGACTCCCGTTCTCCCCGGCCGGCAACAAAAGTCGTGAATCTTTACTGCGAATTCCAGGTTAATCACGTCCTTTCTGAGGCGGCCGGCCAGAGTTGCACAGTTCTCCGGCCGTGGTCTCACCGACATAGAACAATGACAGCAGGGGAACAGGCCCTTCTGCTCACTGTGTTGTTCTGAAACAATTCAACTGGTCACTTTATGTCTCACTAAACCAGTCCCCTCTGCCTACACAAGGTCCACATTCCTCCATTCTCCAACCATTCACGTGGTATCTAATAGCCTCTATCACATCTGCCTCCACTACCTCCCCTGGAATTCCTTCCAGACACCATCACTATGAGTCCAAAAAAAAAACAATAGTTGCAACACACATCTACTTTAGACATTCAGAGTCAAGTTGAACATTACAGTCTAATATAAGGTGTTTGTTTTACAGCAGCAGTGTCATGAAAAGAGCGAAAAAATGCACTAAATTACAAAATAAATAAACATCGCAAAAAGGACCAGTGAAGTACTGTTCCCCGTTTCTGCTGAAGTGCGTGTCGTCTGGTAGTAGACATTTCCTACTTGGAGACACAATACCGGCTGTCCACTCTGTCTGTGCTTCTCAGGTACCCATAAACTTCTGTAGGGCTTCCCACAGCCTCACCCGTACAGAGCAAATCCCCCTAGACTGTCCAGTCTTACTTTGTCCAGGCAGCATCTTGTTAAGCGTCCTCTAATTACCATCCAAAGCTTTTGCATTATTCCAACATTAGAATGCAATTCTCCAGATGTGGTTAAAATTGAGGTTTATAGAGTGGCAACATAACTGCCTGACACTGGAACCACTATCTGGGAGTTATTAACTCGGATTCCCTCTGTAGATCAGCCCATGAATACAGAAGCAAAGGGGTAGCGTTGAGCCTTTATCAGGCACTAATCATGCTGTAATTGGAGTATCGTCAGCATTTTTGTGCCCCGTATCTCAGAAAGGAAGTGTTGTCCTCGGAGAGTGTTCAGAGGAATTTCACCATGATGATTCCGGGAATGAAAGGGTTAACATACGGGAAGCATTTGGCGGCATTGCGCCTGTACTTACTGGAATTCAGAAGAATGCGGGGCGATCTCATTGAAACCTACCGAGTGTTGAATGGACTAGATAGGGTTGATGTGGAGGGTATGTTTCCTCTGGTGAGCGTATCCAGCACTAGAGGGCGCAGTCTCAAAATTGAGGCGCAACCTTTCAGTACTTTCCTTGTTTTTACTGACTGTGTCTCAGGAGACAGCTTATCCACTGATGTCTACTGCAAACCCACGGACTCTCAAAGCTGCCAGGGTTATAACTATTCCCATCCTGTTATCTGTAAAAGCACGATGCATTTCTCTCAATTCCCCCGTCCCCAGCACATCTGATCTCAGGATGAGGCTTTTCATTCTAGAAAAGGAGATGTCCTCCTTTTTCAAGAAAGAGGCTTCCCTTCCTCCACCATCAACGCTGCCCTCAACCGCATCTCTTCCATATCGTGCACGTCTGCTCTGACCACATCTTCCCGCCACCCTACCCGGGATAGGTTTCACCACCCCAACAGCCTCCCGCCACCCTACCCGGGATAGGTTTCACCACCCCAACAGCCTCCCGCCACCCTACCCGGGATAGGTTTCACCACCCCAACAGCCTCCCGCCACCCTACCCGGGATAGGTTTCACCACCCCAACAACCTTCGCCACCAGCACATAAAATTTGGATTGGACAGCTTAATAATGTTTAAGGATGCTGTCATGTTTGAGAATCTGTTAACTCATCAGTATATTAAGGAAAATTATTATGATATGTGAACCATTCATCATTAACTAGGTTAATCATTTTAACCATTTTTGCAGACGGATCGAAAGATAATTTAACTGGAATGTTGGTGGAGCACTTTTTTCTGACTGAATTGCAGAAAAGGATAGGGAAATGACTTACCTACCATTTATAAAAACATACGGCAAAATTGGTTGCCATCTGTTTTCGGCTTAGAGTGGGTGAAAGAAATTTGCTCAGATAAATTTGTAATTTGTTCAGATTCCTTTTCGGTTTTGATGAGTCTTAAAACAGGTGACTTCAGTAATAGATCAGATTTACTGTTGGAAATTCATCAAACATTATTTCCTATTCAAAGTGCAAACACGAGGAAATCTGCAGATGCTGGAAATTCAAGCAACACACACAAAAAGCTGGTGGAACGCAGCAGGCCAGGCAGCATCTATAGGGAGAAGCACTGTCGACATTTCAGGCCGAGACCCTTCGTCAGGACTAACTGAAAGTGAAGTTAGCCTTTCAGTTTAGAGGGGTATTAGAGGGGTTTAGGGGAATGAGCGGGTTGACTGTATACTTACCAAAGCTGTTAAAAGTTTAACTGTCGGTAAAGAGTTTCCACCTTGGAAATCGGCTTGTAAGGGTATTTTAGTGTTAATAATTGTGGGCTTATGGCAAGACTGGTGGGATAATGATCACAAGGGGAGATACCATTACAGAATACATAGAAGTGTTGGATTTATGGGAAAAGGGCTTAAAATATGAATCGTCTTCCAATTGACAATACTATTCCTCATGTCGTGTTGGTAAACATCATTCTGGCTCGTGTACGTTTTGTCATTATGAAACAGTTGAATACATTTTAATTCAGTGAGAAGCGTATCAGAAAGAAAGGAATCAAATGGAGGCTTCATTACAATCTTCGGGGGTTGTTAGATTTTATTTTAAAGCTTTCTGAAGTAATGGGAGTGACTTTAATTTAATTCATAATATTGTGTTTCATTGAATACGATCTCTGGGACTTTGGGGTAATTTACCTTTCAAAAGGAAAAACAATGGAAGCGGTCAGGGTTGTATTTCCCAATTCTCCGCACCACACTCCAGTCCAGATGCTGGCGGGATCAACGCCTTGAACTGGGAATGTCGACCGTCGTTTATGCAAATCCCGCCCTATACCTTCACGTTAGCCAATCATTCAAGGGACAGCGGAGACTGCTGTGATAATATTGGAATAGCCAACTAGCATCGTACTATACGCAGCCGACATGGTGGAACGTCGGTCAGTGAGGATGGTAGAAGGGAATGGAAATAGATTCAAATATCCACTGACCAATGGGTTTGCGCCTTCCGGAGCAGTTCTCCGACTGATTTCTTCCCGGTCCAATGAGATACTGATCCTCCGGGACGGTGCTTTGCCCCACCCCATACATAAACTATGCTGATATCCCATAGCTGCCGGACCTGGGAAATCAGGTGGTGAACGTGAGGGGCTAGACACGGACTGGAGACACTGCGGCCGCCTCCGGCTTGTGCTCAGGACGCGGCTTTATTAATGAACCGAAGCACCGAGGTGACCGGATATCTCACCGCGCTGATCACCTGCTCCCTGAATTTCGACTGAGTCACCACGTAAATAAATGTGTTCGTGCAGCAGCTGAAATTCTTCAGCAAAACCCCGACGTACATAAAGATCCATTCAGAATCGTTGAAATCGAATCCTTTTCCTGAGACCTGATAATATATGACATTTACAACCGCCGTCATCCACAGGAGGATGAAGCTGCCGGAGAGGGTGAAGAGTAAAACCACAGACCTCCTCCTGCTCTCCATCTCCGGATCACTGCGGTTCTCCCCCTTGCTCTGACCCTTCAGCCCCTTACGTACCCGACTGGCCACTAAAATGTGCCTGACTGTCAGAGCGTTGAGCAGCAGGATCCCAGCGAAAGGGAGGAACGGAACAAAAACCGTATCGAGCCAGTCATATGCTACCCACCCGGGGTCAGTGAAATAATTGTCCTTGGTAATACAGAACCACGGTACATTATTGATGATCACTGCGGGTTCCCGCGTGAAGTATCGGGGAACGTTTCTCAGACAGGTCAGTACGCCGGTTGTTGTTAGAAACACAGTCGCAGTTTCCCCGGTGCAATATTTTGTTTTCAGCTTCTGGCAGCAAATGGCGACAAACCGATCAACGGTGAAAGTGACGGTGAACCAGACAGAACATTGTATGGCTGTGAACTTCAATACAGTGATAACACTGCACACAGGGGTGATGTCCAGAAAACTCCACCGGAAGTAATACCAACTGATTTCAAATAAAATGATCTCGGTAACAACCGTCAGCAGATCCGCCGCTGCCATGGTCACCAGGTAGCGAGTGGTGCAGGTAGAGAGGCCGCACTTTCCCCGGGACAGGATCACAATCGCCATTAAATTTACTGGAGAGAGAGAGAGAAAAAAAGAACAGACACTGTACATGACTGAACACATTCTGCGGAAATTTACAACGGATCGGTTTTCATCTGAAGATCAGGAGTGCTAGAGTCTGTGAACCGTTGCTAATTCAACATCAGACAGCGTTCACAGTGTCTCAAACTTGCCCTCTTCAGTGTGGAGTTAAGTCGCTGTGTGGGCAAACGTCGGCGATAAAAACGAACTGCACGAACTACACAATCAGTGCTGATCCCGATTCCAGTCGCTGATGGAGCCGGTTTCACTGGTTTAACCGTGACTGAACAGATCTCTGGAAACTCAGCAACTGACGGGGCCGAAAAGCGATACAGAAGGGAACAACGCACATAAAATACTAGAGGAACTCAACAGGTCAGGCAGCTTCTATGGAATTAAACAAACTCTAGTTTCGGTCCGAGAACCCTCGTCTGGACGAAGCGGGGCCCCGATTCCCGACGGGTCTCAGAAACAAGCTAGTAATCTGAGGCTGAGTTAATGGATTAATTCTACAGCGCAGTTCAGTTCGATATCACACGTTAGCAGATCCGTGAACACTGCTTCAGGTGATCAGACCCAATTATTGACCAACAGACAGTAGGATCGGAATGTGACAGACTTCGTAACGAGACGTACAACACAGGACCAGGGGTTCTCTCTGATCAATAACTCATGGACTGGGAACTTCACGATGTAAAACCCTCCGAGGTACAACTTCCCTGGAAGATGAACTGGGAAAAATCTGGACAAATTCCCATTTAAACCCACCCTGTCACACCTTTCTATGGAGCTGCCTGTACCCAGCAATGGGACTGCTCTGGAAAAGGCTCCACTGAAATCCTCCCCGTCACACCCTCCCGGAGAGGTGCTTGCCCCCAGCACTGGAGAAACTCTGTACAAAGTCCCGTTAAAGGCAAGAACAACGTTCGAGTCGATCCCGTGAGTTAGAGGAGAGGCAGCGGATTAGTTCCGCTTGTCGTTAAATATAAATATCAGGATATGGAACTGACAGGATCGATATCTCTGACGGAGATGTACACAATGATCATCAAGTTAAAAGCTTGTTAAATGATCATAAACAGCTTCACACCAGTAAACACTCAGAAATACCGAACATGAATTGCTCTGCTCACTCACCAGGAACTCCAATGACGGCGATGAACACGAACAATATTTTCTGCACACTCAGGTACCTATCCAACATTGCAGACATTTTCTCTGTCCAGTGATCCGTCTGTGCCACAGGTGATCTCTCGGAATGACATGTCGAGGCAGCACTTGCCTTGGGTTTTTAAAACCATTTAGCGACTCCACAGGGACAGGTTTCAACAGATTTAAAAATAAAGATTTTTTAATTATTTACAAATAATTTACGTCAGACACGTGAAATCCCCGCGGTGACAGAATGTGATTAAATTAAAGATTTAATATTTAGACCATTGGTAGGTCAACAAAGGTGACTGAACCTGACAGGTATCTTATCAATTATTTGTGCTTCCACTGTAAACATGAACTTCAAAGGAACCTGTCACAGCGGTGCGGACATGGCCAGAGTGCGCAGCGAGAGACACTGAAGCAGTTCGACAGTGCACAGACTTTAACGCCAACAATGTCAAAGGGAAAAGCAAACAAAAACGCTCGGCCAAACAGGCCGTGAACTAAAACTCTCAAATGGAAAACGAAGCCGACACCGCGGCTGAAAAGAACAAGTGAGAATTAAACGAAGACCGCTAGTCTTCAGATTCAGGTGACTCAACAGTCCAATTTCACAGGCAAGGCGGAAAGGGAAGTGTTGCTGTGTCCTAGGTTCAAGTCCGGACAAAAACTACGACGGGAACAATGTAGTTAAATACGATCACAATGAAATAATTGGCTGTCATGTGCATATTCGCGAGCGCAATTGCCGAATCTGCCGCGCTGCTGAATCCGTGGTTGTGACAGAAGCATTTGTCAGACACTGAATATTGAAGTAAATTATGACTTTGTAGCTTGTGAAATTATATTGAATCACCTACTGTTACCATTCTCCTCAAGAATATAAGCTCTCCATGTAGTTTGTGCTTGGCGCATTCTAATGAGAGGGTCCCCAAGAAACTGTCTGTCTGTGGTGATGAATAAACAATTTCATATTGAAGACACCCTCCAGTTTCCTCAGTGACTGTCACAGGCAGAACATCAGGGGGTTCGTCCGGGTCCACCCCTAACCCTAATGCATGGCCATCAAACTCAGCAGTCTAGTGGTAGGGGTGAGTGTGTTCTAATCATCTCATCCCGTATGTGTCAAAGAGCTGTGGATAGTGTGGAGGGCTGTCATAGGTTACAGCGGGACATTGATAGGATGCGAAACTGGGCTGAGAAGTGGCAGATGGAGTTCAAACCAGTTAGGTGTGAGATGGTTCATTTCATTAGGTCAAGTATGATGGCGGATAAAGTATTAATTGTAAGACTGTTGACAGTGTGGAGGATCAGCGGGATCTTGGCGTCCGTGTCCATAGGACACTCGAAGCTGCTCCGCAGTTTGACTCTGTGGTTAAGAAGGCAAGTGGTGCATTGACCTTAATCATCCGTGAGACTGAGTTTAGGAACGGTGAGGTGATGTTGCAGCTATCGAGGACCCTGATCAGACCCAACTTAGAGTACTGTGCTCAGTTCTGGTCGCCTCACTAGAGAGGGACGTGGAAACCATAGAAAGGGTGCAGAGGAGATTCACAAGGATGCTGCCTGGATTGGGTATCATGCCTTAAGAGCGTAGATTGAGTGAACTCGGCTTTTACTCCTTGCAGCGACAGAGGGTGAGAGGTGACCTGATAGAGGTGTATTAGAGGATAAGAGGCACTGATCGTGTGGATAGTCAGAGTCTTTTTCCTGGGCTGAAATGGCTAGCACGAGAGGGCACAGTTTCAAGGTGCTTGGAAGAAGGCATAGGTCAGGGATAGGTTGTTTTACGCAGAGAGTGGTGAGAGCGTGGAACAGGTTACCGGCGACGGTGGTGGAGGCGGAAACGATCGGGTCTCATAAGATTCTCCTGGTTGGGTCAGAGAGCTTAGAAGAATAGAGGACTAGGTAGTTTCTTTGATAAGGACATGTTCGGCACAGCTTTGTGGGCCGAAGTGCCTGTGTTGTGCTGTACGGTTTTCTATGTTGCTTTTCCATGTTCTCTAGACGGTGAAGACAGTGTAGTTGTGTGTGTGTGTGTGTGTGTGTGTGTGTGTGTGTGTGTGTGTGTGTGTGTGTGTGTGTGTGTGTGTGTGTGTGTGTGTGCGCGCGCGCGCGCGCGTGCGTTCGTGCGTGTGTGCGTTCGTGCGTGTGTGTGTGTGTGTGTGTGTGTGTTACTGTTTCTCTGAGGCAATGTGTTGGTAACCCATTGTCTCCGCCTGACCCTGCCTGAATGAACATTTGTCCGTAGACTTCGAGTTTACTTTATCCCCTTGGTTCAGTCCCTTCCCATCTGTGTCCGCAAACTGAACATGCTCTCGAACTCTGATTTCAAACACTTCACAAAATAGCTGCCTGAACCATAAAAAAAGAAGAACAGAGGTCAAAATTCAAAATACCATCATGATTAACGTATGGACAAATGAGACAATCTTGACGTACAAAACAGCTGGAAGAACTCAACAGGTCGGGCAGCATCCGTTGAAAGGAGCAGTCAACGGAGGGTCAGGACGAAGGGTCTCGACCCGAAACGTTGACTGCTCCTTTCAACGGATGCTGCCCGACCTGCTGAGTTCATCCAGCTTTTCTGTACGTCTTGATCTGACCACAGCATCTGCAGTGTACTTTGTGAGACAATCTTGAGTTTTGTCACGTATCCGACTCAGCAGACACCCCCACATGCACATTGGATTATCCCAGAGCAAGTATCATTTTAAATAGTTCACAGAACGGCTGCGTCCGCCAGAGTAAATAGCGAGAAGCAATTTCAGTCCAAACTGCATTTATTACTGAAGTATCTATGACTAATACAAGTTCGAGAGTTGTCACACCTGCATATCCTGACAACCCCGAAATACGTGCGCACCCCCAAATCCATGACATTGTTCCAAAACCACCGATCCCCAAAATCCGTGTGCACCCACAAATCCGCAGACTTTGCCAAATCGCTGCACACCCAGATCCGCACGTTAACCCAAATTCGTTTGTACCCCAAAACTCGTGTGCACACCCAGGTCAGTGTGTGCCCCACATCTTCCAACTCTCCGAATCCGCCTGCACCCCAACATTCGCTGGTAAAAAGCCATTTCAGTGCACAGCACATCCCCAAATCCCTGTACATCCTATATTCTCTAAAACACCCCTAATTCAGCGCATATTCTCAAATCCGTCTGCACCCCCAATCCGTGCCTGACCCTGCCGCATGCAAATTCGATGATCCCATCGCAATCGTTTCATACAGTTCACAAAATGGCTGTCTGCATTAAATAAAACAGGACAGAGCTCAAAGATCATATTGGATTTATTATTAATTTTTTTTAATAAACAGAACACGTCACGTACACTGAAGCTCAAAAGGCCACCTTCATTACTACTCCTTAACTGCAGCCAGTCAGCCAATCTTCTATCCATGTTAGCGATTTCTTTTTCTCTATCCGACCTGTTATTTCCTCAAAGAATTCAACTGATTTACCAGGCAAGAATTCCAACAGATCAGATCCTTCAGGCACGATTTCCCTTAAACAAGCTGTGCTAAACGGCCTACTTGGTCATGTGCCTCCAGGTACCCTGAAATCACATCTTTAATCATGGACTCCAACACTTACCAACCTAACTGACCTGAGTGACGCTAACTCACCTATAATTTTCTTTCTTTTGCCTCCATCCCTTCTCAAAGACTAGAGAGACATTCGCCATTTTCCAGTCTTCTGCAACAATTCCAGAATTTAGTGACTCTGTATCAGTCATTGATATTAACTCAACAATCTCTTCTGCTGCCAGGTGACCTATCTACCTTCAAACATTTCAGCTTCCAAAATACCTTCTTATTAGTAAAGGCAGCTCACACATTTCTACTGTCTGATATTCCGATGTTCAGGTGTTCTGTTGCTGTCTACCATGGTGGAGACTGACGCGAAATAACATTGACCTGATCTGCTATTTTTTGTTCTGCTCTGCTCCCTCTCCAGCATCATTTTACAGTTGTCTGGTATCCACTTTACCTCTCTTGTACGCTTTGTGATGTGTATCTGAGAAAAGGGATTTCTGGTTAACTCTTTTATGTTACTGCCTAGATTACCCTGAGATTCATCGGTTCTGTCCTCACTGCTTTGTTTTCTTTGCATTCCGCATTGAGATGGCTGAGAGCGTTATGACGCGGCAGGGCCCAGAACCAGAGGCGTGGAATGACCTGAGATTCAGGAGGTTGAAGTACTAGGTCAGGCTGAAAATGTCAGGGTGTTGGGGCTGGAGGACAGGACAGGTAAGTTCAGATCACAGCACTGCGGGGTTTCCTTGTCTCTGCGCTGGTCTGCAATAAACGGGCTCCTGAATCGGCTGCAGTGATGACTGGTTCTGTGGCTTTAGACTATAAAAGCTTTCCATTCCTCTAGATTTCTACAAATAGTTGCTATATTTTACGCCCCTTCTTTTGCTTTGCCTCATCCTCCCTTTAAAATACTTCTTCTTCGGGATGTATCTAACCTGCGCCTTCTGAATTTCTTGCAGAAGGCGTAGCATTGACCATAGAACCATAGAACCAAAGAACCTTACAGCACAGAAACAGGACTTTCGGCCCTTCTTGGCTGTGCCGAACCATTTTTCTGCCTAGTCTCACTGACCTGCACCTCGCCCATATCCCTCCATACAACTCTCATCCATGTACTAGTCCAAGTTTTGATACAACGAGGTACAACGAGGTACAACGAGGTACAATGATATCTTAAGCTGTAGAGACAGGTAAATAGAATGAAAGCATCCAGTGGGATACCTGTCGTTATCAGGAAAGTACTGAATAGAACTCTTGGAAGGACTTTTTAAAACATCAATTGTTTGAAAAGCTTGAGTAGTGTATACTTCTGGTGTCACACGACAGAAGATGTTTAATTGCTCTGGAGATTCACCAGAATGTGTGGTATGGACTGAGGTACAAGGAGAGACCGCATTGGTGGGAACAATGTTCTCCTAGAACATCCAACGTTGAGCGGTGATCTTAACGTAGACAAAGAACATGAGGTGCATCGATAATGTAAATGGAGACTGCCTTTTCAAGCACGAGGGGGTGGTTGTAAAACTCAAGGACATAGATTTTCCGTAAGAGGAGAAAGACTAAAAGGGGACATTTTATCCACAGACAATGATGGGGATGTGGAAGGAGCGACTATAGAAAGTGGTAGGGTTGGGTTCAGCTAGATGGTTAGAAGGATATTTTTACAGGTTAATGGATAGTACCTGCTCAGAGGGTTATTGTCCAAATTCAGGCAAATGGGACAAATTCAAGTGGGCGGGGCCATTTGGAAGGAACCACACTTGCTGTTCATTGGTACTCTGTGATTCCAGACAGAAGTCTGAATAACAAGGAGTGTTTTAAGAAGAAGAGTGTGAGGTTTAGAGGGGATCTGAGGAATAATTGCCTCTGAAGGTTACCATCTGGAGCATAATGTCTGAGGGGATGGTGCAAGCAGGTATTTTTAGACCATCTCTATGAACATTTGAATCAGCAAGGAAGAGCAGGCAACCGAGCAAACGTTGAATTGGAGAAGGAAGATAACTGGCATATACATGGTGAGCCGAAATCCCTGTTTCACTACTGAAACTACTAACTTTTACGTGGGGATTGGTGACGCATTGTGTTCATATTGCAGTCGTCCATGTAAGGGTCTGATGTTAACTGCTAAGACTAATAAAATGGCTTGTTGTCATGTTAACTGCTGAGGTAATGGGTTCTCGGTAGCAGCAAGTTTGACGGGATTAAGGGACTTTGGAATTCAGTTGCTAACCAATGGGCGAGTTGTGATACTTTCCTGTCTCTGTGAAAGCTGTTGGTTAACGCGGGATTTGGGCAGAATATGAGAGGGTAATGAGGAGAGGAGACACGACGTGAGGATTCGGTGAGCTGCCTGACCACTTGGGCTCGATGCGGGAGCGGAAGTCGACGATAGTCGAAGGTGGATCTGTGATGGGAAACCCTGATCTCCAACGAAGTGTGTACGAACCGGTTATTCAAATTCTTGCGGCCTTTTATTTTATATTGTGTTCTCTACTAGTCTCATAGACAAACTAAGAGTAATAAAACCTTATTTGTTTAACCGCATACTGCGTACTGTTCGTTATTTCGGGAGGGTGATTTTACACAGGGGACACTTCACGCCGCATCCACCCAAACGAGTTCTATAGTTTGGCCGAGCAGGGAGGTCATCACCCCGAGACCGTGCCACGAGGCGAAGCGAGTGTTACAATGTGGGGGCTCGTCCGGGGTTTGATTTATGGGATGCTGTATGATCGCCCTGTGTAAATCAGTGCTGCTGTGAGATTGCGGTTAGTAATGTGTGTCTCTGTGGAATTGCGGTTAGTAATGTGTGTCTCTGTGGAATTGCGGTTAGTAATGTGTATCTCTGTGGGACTGTGGTCAGTAATGTGTGTCTCTGTGGGACTGCGGTTAGTAATGTGTGTCACTGTGAGATTGCGGTTAGTAATGTGTGGCTCTGTGAGATTCTGGTTAGTAATGTGTGTCTCTGTGAAATTGCGGTTAATAATGTGTGTCTCTGTGGGGTTGCGGTTAGTAATGTGTCTCTGTGGGATTGCGGTTAGTAATGTGTGTCTCTGCGGGTCTGCGGTTAGTGATGTGTCTCTGTGATATTGCGATTAGTAATGTGTGTCTCTGCGGGTCTGCGGTTAGTAATGTGTCTCTGTGGGATTGCGGTTAGTAATGTGTGTCTCTGCGGGTCTGCGGTTAGTAATGTGTCTCTGTGGGATTGCGGTTAGTAATGTGTGTCTCTGTGGGACTGTGGTTAGTAATGTGTCTCAGTGGGATTGCGGTTAGCAATGTGTGTCTCTGTGAGATTGTGGTTAGTAATGTGTGTCTCTGGGGGACTGCGGTTAGTAATATGTGTCTCTGTGGGACTGCGGTTAGTAATGTGTATCTCTGTGGGACTGTGGCTAGTAATGTGTGTCTCTGTGGGACTGCGGTTAGTAATGTGTGTCACTGTGAGATTGCGGTTAGTAATGTGTGTCTCTGTGGGATTGCGGTTAGTAATGTGTGTCTCTGTGAGATTGTGGTTAGTAATGTGTGTCTCAAGAAGGCATGTGGTGCATTGACCTTAATCATCCATGAGACTGAGTTTTGGAGCCGTGAGGTAATGTTGCAGCTATATAGGACCCTGATCAGACCCCACTTGGAGTACTGTGATCAGTTCTGGTCGCCTCACTACAGGAAGGACGTGGAAACCATAGAAAGGGTGCAGAGGAGATTCACAAGGATGCTGCCTGGATTGGGTATCATTCCTTATGAGCGTAGGTTGAGTGAACTCGGCCTTTACTCCTTGGAGCGACAGAGAATGAGAGGTGACCTGATAGAGGAGTATAAGAGGATAAGAGGCACTGATAGTGTGGATAGTCAGAGTCTTTTTCCTGGGCTGAAATGGCTAGCACGAGAGGGCACAGTTTCAAGGTGCTTGGAAGAAGGCATAGGTCAGGGACAGGTTGTTTTACACAGAGAGTGGTGAGAGCGTGGAACAGGTTACCGGCGACGGTGGTGGAGGCGGAAACGATCGGGTCTCATAAGATTCTCCTGGTTGGGTCAGAGAGCTTAGAAGAATAGTAGTTTCTTTGATAAGGACATGTTCGGCACAGCTATGTGGGCCGAAGTGCCTGTGTTGTGCTGTACGGTTTTCTATGTTTCTTTTCCATGTTCTCTAGACGGTGAAGACAGTATAGTTGTGTGTGTGTGTGTGTGTGTGTGTGTGTGTGTGTGTGTGTGTGTGTGTGTGTGTGTGTGTGTGTGTGTGTGTGTGTGTGTGTGTTGTGTGTGTTACTGTTTCTCTGAGGCAATGTGTGGCTAACCCATTGTCTCCGCCTTACCCTGCCTGAATGAACATTTGTCCGTAGACTTCGAGTTTACTTTATCCCCTTGGTTCGGTCCCTTCCCATCTGCGTCCGGAAACTGAACATGCTCTCGAACTCTCCTTTCAAACACCTCACAAAAATGGCTGCCTGAACCATAAAATATATAAGAACAGAGGTCAAAATTCAAAATACCTTCATGATTAATGTATGAGCAAATGAGACCATCTTGACGTACAGAAAAGCTGGATGAACTCAGCAGGTCGGGCGGCATCCGTTGAAAGGAACAGTCGACGAAGGGTCAAGCCGAAGGGTCATGTCGAAGGGTCTCGACCCGAAGCGTTGACTGCTCCTTTCAACCGATGCTGCCCGGCCTGCTGAGCTCATCCAGCTTCTATATATTTCTTGATCTGACCACAGCATCTGCAGTGTACTTTGTGAGACAATCTTGAGTTTTGTCACGTCTCCGACTCAGCAGACACTCCCACATGCACATTGGATTATCCCAGAGCAAGTATCATTTCAAATAGTTCACAGAACGGCTGAGTCCGCCTGAGTAAATAGTAAGAAACAATTTCAGTCCAAACTGCATTTATTACTGAAGTATCTATGACTAATACAAGTTCGAGAGTTGTCACACCTGCATATTCTGACACTTACCAACCTAACTCACCTATAATTTTCTTTCTTTTGCTTCTCCCCATTTCTCAGAGACTGGAGGGGCATTCGCCATTTTCCAATCTTCTACAACAATTCCAGAATTTAGTGATTCTAGATCAGTCATTGATATTAGCTCAACAATCCTTCCTGCTGCCAGGTGACCTATCTACCTTCAAACCTTTCAGCTTCCCAAATACCTTCTTATTAGTAAAGGCAGCTCACACATATCTACTGTCTGATATTTCGATGTTCAGGCGTTCTGCTGCTATCTACCATGGTGGTGACTGACGCAAAATAACATTGACTTGATCTGCTATTTTTTGTTCTGCTCTGCTCCCTCTCCAGCAGCATTTTACAGTTGTCTGATATCCACTTTACCTCTCTTGTACGCTTTGTGAGGAATATCTGAAAAAGGGGATTTCTGGTTTCCTCTTTTATGTTACTGCCTAGATTACCCTGACATTCATCGTTTCTGTCCTCACTGCTTTGTTTTCTTTGCATTCCGCATTGAGATGGCTGAGAGCGTTATGACGCGGCACGGCCCAGAAGCAGAGGCGTGGAATGACCTGAGATTCAGGAGTTTGAAGTACTAGGACAGGCTGAAAATGTCAGGGTGTTGGGTCTGGAGGACAGGACAGGTAAGTTCAGATCACAGCACTGCGGGGTTTCCTTGTCTCTGCGCTGGTCTGCAATAAACGGGCTCCTGAATCGGCTGCAGTGAAGACTGGTTCTGTGGCTTTAGACTCACTATCGAGCACTTCAGTTCAATATGTTATGTGCTGACTTTTGTTGTCTGCAGGATCTGTTTCTTTTTTCTGTACATCGGGTGTTTGACGGTCTTCTTTCTTTAATAAGTTCTATGAGATTTCTTTGTTTTGTGGCTGCCGGTATGGAGACGAGTCTCAAGGTTGTATGCAGTATATATACATTGATAATAAATGTACTTTGAACTTCTGAACGTCGATACTGTTGAGTTATAAAAGCTTTCCATTCCTCTAGCTTTCTACAAATAGTTGCTATATTCTATGCCCCTTCTTTTGCTTAGCCTCATCCTCCCTTTAAAATACTTCTTCTTCGGGATGTATCTATCCTGCGCCTTCTGAATTTCTTGCAGAAGGCGTAGCATTGACCATAGAACCATAGAACCATAGAACATTACAGCACATAAACAGGACTTTCGGCCCTTCTTGGTTGTGCTGAACCATTTTTCTGCCTAGTCCCACTGACCTGCACCTCGCCCATATACCTCCATACACATCTCATCCATGTACTAGTCCAAGTTTGACGCAGAGGTACAACGATATCTTCTGTAGAGACAGGTAAACAGAATGAAAGCATACAGTCGGAACCTGTCGTTATTAGGAAAGTACTGAATAGAACTCTTGGAAGGACTTTTTAAAACATCAATTGTTTGAAAAGCTTGAGTAGTGTATACTTCTGGTGTCACACGTCAGAAGATGTTTAATTGCTCTGGAGATTCACCAGAATGTGTGGTATGGACTGAGGTACAAGGAGAGACCGCATTGGTGGGAACAATGTTCTCCTAGAACATCCAACGTTGAGCGGTGATCTTAACGTAGACAAAGAACATGAGGTGCATCGATAATGTAAATGGAGACTGCCTTTTCAAGCACGAGGGGGTGGTTGTAAAACTCAAGGACATAGATTTTCCGTAAGAGGAGAAAGACTAAAAGGGGACATTTTATCCACAGACAATGATGGGGATGTGGAAGGAGCGACTATAGAAAGTGGTAGGGTTGGGTTCAGCTAGATGGTTAGAAGGATATTTTTACAGGTTAATGGATAGTACCTGCTCAGAGGGTTATTGTCCAAATTCAGGCAAATGGGACAAATTCAAGTGGGCGGGGCCATTTGGAAGGAACCACACTTGCTGTCCATTGGTACTCTGTGATTCCAGACAGAAGTCTGAATAACAAGGAGTGTTTTAAGAAGAAGAGTGTGAGGTTTAGAGGGGATCTGAGGAATAATTGCCTCTGAAGGTTACCATCTGGAGCATAATGTCTGAGGGGATGGTGCAAGCAGGTATTTTTAGACCATCTCTATGAACATTTGAATCACCAAGGAAGAGCAGGCAACCGAACAAACGTTGAATTGGAGAAGGAAGATAACTGGCATATACATGGTGAGCCGAAATCCCTGTTTCACTACTGAAACTACTAACTTTTACGTGGGGATTGGTGACGCATTGTGTTCATATTGCAGTCGTACATGTAAGGGTCTGATGTTAACTGCTAAGGCTAATAAAATGGCTTCTTGTCACGTTAACTGCTGAGGTAATGGGTTCTCGGTAGCAGCAAGTTTGACGGGATAACGGGACTTTGGAATTCAGTTGCTAACCAATGGGCGAGTTGTGATACTTTCCTGTCTCTGTGAAAGCTGTTGGTTAACGCGGGATTTGGGCAGAATGTGAGAGGGTAATGAGGAGAGGAGACACGACGTGAGGATTCGGTGAGCTGCCTGACCACTTGGGCTCGATGCGGGAACGGAAGTCGACGATAGTCGAAGGTGGATCAGTGATGGGAAACCATGATCTCCAACGAAGTGTGTACGAACCGGTTATTCAAATTCTTGCGGCCTTTTATTTTATATTTTGCTCTCTACTAGTCTCATAGACAAATTAAGAGTAATAAAACCTTATTTGTTTAACCACATACTGCGTACTGTTCGTTATTTCGGGAGGGTGATTTTACACAGGGGACACTTCACGCCGCATCCACCCAAACGAGAGTTCTAAAGTTTGGCCGAGCAGGGAAGTCATCACCCCGAGGTCATGCCACGAGGCGAAGCGAGTTTACAATGTGGGGGCTCGTCCGGGGTTTGATTTAGTGGATGCTGTATGATCGCCCTGTGTAAATCAGTGCTGCTGTGAGATTGCGGTTAGTAATGTGTGTCTCTGTGGAATTGCGGTTAGTAATGTGTGTCTCTGTGGAATTGCGGTTAGTAATGTGTATCTCTGTGGGACTGTGGTCAGTAATGTGTGTCTCTGTGGGACTGCGGTTAGCAATGTGTGTCTCTGTGGGACTGTGGTTAGTAATGTGTATCTCTGTGGGACTGTGGCTAGTAATGTGTGTCTCTGTGGGACTGCGGTTAGTAATGTGTGTCACTGTGAGATTGCGGTTAGTAATTTGTGGCTCTGTGAGATTCTGGTTAGTAATGTGTGTCTCTGTGAAATTGCGGTTAATAATGTGTGTCTCTGTGGGATTGCGGTTAGTAATGTGTCTCTGAGGGACTGCGGTTAGTAATGTGTGTCTCTGCGGGTCTGCGGTTAGTAATGTGTCTCTGTGGTATTGCGGTTAGTAATGTGTGTCTCTGCGGGTCTGCGGTTAGTAATGTGTCTCTGTGGGATTGCAGTTAGTATTGTGTGTCTCTGCGGGTCTGCGGTTAGTAATGTGTCTCTGTGGGATTGCGGTTAGTAATGTGTGTCTCTGTGGGACTGTGGTTAGTAATGTGTCTCAGTGGGATTGCGGTTAGCAATGTGTGTCTCTGTGAGATTGTGGTTAGTAATGTGTGTCTCTGGGGGACTGCGGTTAGTAATGTGTGTCTCTGTGGGACTGCGGTTAGTAATGTGTATCTCTGTGGGACTGTGGCTAGTAATGTGTGTCTCTGTGGGACTGCGGTTAGTAATGTGTGTCTCTGAGGGATTGTGGTTAGTAATGTGTGGCTCTGTGAGATTCTGCTTACTAATGTGTGTCTCTGTGGGGTTGCGGTTAGTAATGTGTCTATGTGGGGTTGCGGTTAGTAATGTGTCTCTGTGGGATTGCGGTTAGTAATGTGTGTCTCTGCGGGTCTGCGGTTAGTAATGTGTGTCTCTGTGGGATTGTGCTCAGTAACTGGTTGAGTGGGGTGAATATTCGTACCCTGGATGAATTGTTAATTCGATTTTTGAGTATAGTTAAAGCTGATGGCAAAGTTGAAATCGTAGCGCGAAAGTTTGATAAAATGGCGGGCTCAGACCTCGTTTTAGTGTAGACTAGTGCTGACGTTTAGGGGATGGGGCTGCCAGTGACTATTGGTGCCCCAGGTGAGGCTGGGCCATTGTCTGTCAATACTGTCAGGAGTGAGGGGAAAGAGCAGTGTGGATTTGGAATGTCTAATTAGTTCTCGGCCCCCAGTGAAGGGTGAGAATTCTGAGGTAGTATCCGCCATTGTTTCTCTGGCGATAAAGTGTTCCAGCTATGGCAGCTCCGCCTGTTGTTCGGAATACTGCTCACCCCTGAAGGGGCGGAGGCGTATGAGAAGTGGGCGGAACGGACCCCTCAGTTGATAGATGAGTGACAGTTCTCGGTTGGGGGAAAACGACAGGGATTGGTTGAAAGTTTGAATAGGCGGGCAGCTGACGTTGTTAGAACAGTCAGGTTCAATTACCCCGTAGTGACAGCTCCCAGTTACCTGCAGCGCGGGACAAGGTGTCTGGTTCGAATGGAACCAAAATGCAGCTCGGGGTGAGGTTTCAAATCATGTCCAGATAATGGGGAACGAAAAAGACCCTATTCCTGAAGCCTTCGTGGGACCACGCTCCAGTGTGTCGTTACGGATAGATGGAAGCTGTGCTAAATTCATCTTCGACACCGGGTCACAGGTCAAGTTACTGTACTGTTCGTTTTACAACCGGTATTTGAAGCATTTACCCTTGACACCATTCAGGGCACTAGAGATTTGGGGTATCAGTGCTGGGGATTATCCAGCCGACGGTTATTGGTCAATGAAACTGGAGTTCTCGGAGGCCGATGTCTGGGTGATTGAAGCTCGTGAATCATTAGTGCTGATGTGTCCGGACTCAGTGGAGACGGGCGGCGTTTCGATTCTGGAGAGGACTCAACACCCGTTAGTGAGGAGGCTCACAGGGGCCTGCGAGAAGAAGGAGGGTGAGAGCTGTCTGGGGATGTTGTCCGTGCATCCTCTTTTTGTCCTGCCTGCTGAGCCCTGAAAGAATTCTGTATTTCCTTGATATCTCCTCTCGTTCTTCTGAACAGGGAACAGAGAACATGGAACAGTACAGCACAGGAACAGGCCCTTCCTTCAATTTCAGGATTCATTTGTGAGTGTGAAGTCTGAAATGGGGGAATCAGAATTTGCAACAGAGTTTATAATCACCGGCATGTGTCGTGAAATTTGTTAACTTAGAAGCAGCAGTTCATAATATCAAAGAAAAAACAAAATAATAACAATAATAATAATAAATGGTTTTCAGTAGATTAAATATATATATGTATGTCTCTCTATCTATCTATCGAAAGTGTGTGTGTGTATATATAAGAAAGTGAAGTAGTGTCTAAGGGTTCAAAGTCCATTTAGGAAGAGGGGAAGAAACTGTTCCTGAATCGCTGAGTGTGTGTTTTCAGTCTTCTGTACATCTACCTGATGGTAACAGTGTGGCTAGGGCATGTCCTGGGTGATGGGGGTTACCATTGGACGCTGCCTTGCTGAGACACCACTCCTTGAAGATGTCCTGGGTACTTTGTAGGCTAGTACCGAAGGTACAGCCGACTAAGGTTAAAGGTTCCTGCAGCTTCTTCGGTCCTGTGCACCACCCCCCACCCCACCCCCATACCAGACAGTGATGCAGCCTCTCGGAGTGCCCTCCGCGGTACATCTATGGAAGTTTTTGAGAGTATTTGTTGACATTCCAAATCCCTTCAAACTTCTAATGAAGTGTAGTCGATGTCTTGCCTTCGTTAAAACCGCATCAGTATGTTGGGACCAGGTTAGATCCTCAGAGATCTTGACATCCAGGAACTTGAAACTTTTCATTCTCTCCAATTCTGATCCCTCTACTAGCATTGGTATGTGATCGGTCGACTTACCCTTCCTGAACTCCACAATCATCTCTTTCATTTTACTGATGTTGAGTGGGAGGTTGTTGTTGCGACACCACTCCACTAGTTGGCGCAACTCGCTCCTATACGCCCTCTCATCACCATCTGAGAATGAGATAAGGATCCCTTTATCCTATTTTCCACAACCCCATGGCCGGCAGTCCCTAATTAAAACAGTGAAGAATTTGTAGGGACCCTTGAGCAACACAGGTCCTGATGAAAGGTTTCAGCCTGAACAGTCGACTGTTAATTCTTTTCCATAGATTCTTCGTGGCCTGCCGTGTTCCTCCAGCAATATGTGTTTGTTGCTCCACGTTAGATATACTCAATTTTTTACCGTTCACAGCTGCCTGTGACAGGTTCACCATCCTGTGGCTAAAGGAATTCCTCCTCATCTCTATTCACAATGTACAGCCCTCCAGTCATCCATGATAGGAAACGTCCTCCTGACATCAACTCGATCCTGATAGGTTTTCGGGAGATCAGGCCAAGACCCTTCATCGGGACCTGTTTTGCTTGGATTCCAGTATCTTCAGATTTTCTTGTGTTCTATATATAAAGTGGACGTTCGTAGGTTCTTGATAGTCAGGGGAGGAGGCATGAGAACGGCACTGAGAGGGATAATTGATCAGCCATCCTGATATTGTCTCTGCGAGACATTTCTGCCATCGTATTTCAACCGTCCTGCACCACAAAAGTTCGCAGGTTCTTGATAGTCGGGGCGTCAAATGTACGGGGAGGAGGCATGAGAATGGCACTGAGAGGGATAATTGATCAGCCATCCTTCTAAACTCCAGCGAGAACACGTCCAAAACTATCAAACGTGTCTCATATGTTCACCTTTTCATTCCCGGAATCATTGTCCTGAAACTCTTCTGGACCTTCCCCAATGCCAGTCCATCTTTTCCAATATAAAGGACCCAAAGTTACTCACAAGACAACAAGTGTGTCTGACTAATCCCTTATAAAACCTCTCCATTACATCTTTGTTCATGTATTCTAATCCTCTCGAAATGATTGCTAACATTGAGTTTGCCTATCTTACCTCTGATTCAAAACTGCAAGTTAACCTTCAGGGAATCCTCCACAAGGGCACCCAAGTCTCCTTGCACCTCTGATGTTCTAAAATGTCTCCTTGTGTACAAAATCGTCTGTGCCTTTATTCCTTCTGCCAAAATGCATGGACAATTTCCCTCCTCGGGAACAGTAATCCATCTATTACTTATTTGCCCATCAGCCTAATCTGTCTCTGTCCTTCCCCAGAATCCGAGCTTCTAAAACACTACATGCTCCTTCACCTTTCTTCATAACATCTCAAACCTGACACAAAGGCATAATTTCTGTCATACAAATCTTTCTTTGTCTATCTTGGCTTTGTGTTCCTCGGAAAATTCCAACAGATTTGTCAGGTTTGGTTTCCCCTTAAAAGGGCCCTGATCGTGTGGATAGAGAGATGATTTTTCCTAGGACTGAAATGGCTAACACGAGGGGTCATAGTTTTCACGTTCTTGGAAATAGGTATCGAGTGGAAGTCAGACGAAAATTTTTCACATAGAGGGTGCTGGGTGTGGGGAATGCTCTGCTGGCGGTGGTGGTGGAAGCGGATACAATGGGGTATTTTAAGGTGCTTGGACATAGGTACCGAGGGGATGTCAGAGGTAAGTTTTTCACACAGAGGATGCTGGGTGTGGGGAATGCACTGCAGGCGGTGGTGGTGGAAGCGGATACAATGGGGTATTTTAAGTTGCTTGGACATAGGTACCGAGGGGATGTCAGAGGTAAGTTTTTCACATAGAGGGTGCTGGGTGTGGGGAATGCACTGCCGGCGGTGGTGGTGGAAGCGGATACAATGGGTTATTTTAAGTTGCTTGGACATAGGTACCGAGGGGATGTCAGAGGTAAGTTTTTCACATAGAGGGTGCTGGGTGTGGGGAATGCACTGCCGGCGGTGGTGGTGGAAGCGGATACAATGGGGTATTTTAAGTTGCTTGGACATAGGTACCGAGGGGATGTCAGAGGTAAGTTTTTCACATAGAGGGTGCTGGGTGTGGGGAATGCGCTGTCGGCGGTGGTGGTGGAAGCGGATACAATGGGGTATTTTAAGTTGCTTGGACATAGGTAGCGAGGGGATGTCAGAGGTAAGTTTTTCACATAGAGGGTGCTGGGTGTGGGGAATGCACTGTCGGCGGTGGTGGTGGAAGCGGATACAATGTGGTATTTTAAGGTGCTTGGACATAGGTACCGAGGGGATGTCAGAGGTAAGTTTTTTCACTCAGAGGGTGCTGGGTGTGGGGAATGCGCTGTCGGCGGTGGTGGTGGAAGCGGATACAATGGGGTATTTTAAGGTGCTTGGACATAGGTACCGAGTGGATGTCAGAGGTAAGATTTTCACATAGAGGATGCTGGGTGTGGGGAATGCACTGCCGGCGGTGGTGGTGGAAGCGGATACAATGGGGTATTTTAAGGTGCTTGGACATAGGTACCGAGGGGATATCAGAGGTAAGTTTTTCACACAGAGGATGCTGGGTTTGGGGAATGCACTGCCGGCGGTGGTGGTGGAAGCGGATACAATGGGGTATTTTAAGGTGCTTGGACATAGGTACCGAGGGGATGTCAGAGGTAAGTTTTTTCACTCAGAGGGTGCTGGGTGTGAGGAATGCACTGCCGCCGGAGGTGGTGGAAGCGGATACAATGGGGTATTTTAAGGTGCTTGGGCACAGGTAGCGAGTGGATGTCAGAGGTAAGTTTTTTCACACAGAGGGTGCTGGGTGTGGGGAATGCACTGCCGGCGGTGGTGGTAGAAGCGGATACAATGGGGTATTTTATGAGTCTCTTAGATAGGTGCATGGAGCTTAGAAAAATGGAGCGCTATGCGCTAGAGAAATGCTAGGTAGTTTCTAGAGCAGTTTACGTGGTCGGCATTATATTATGGGCCAAAGGGCCTGTATTGTGTTGTAGATTTCTATGTTCTATGTTAAATGAATCCGTGTGATCGCTGTCCTATTTTTATCATCTGCCTCAATGTACCCAAATGCTCAGACTTAATAATGGACTCCATCACCTTCCCAAGAACACCACATTCATGCCAACTGATCAGATAAACTCACCTATCATTTTCGTTACTCGGCTGACGGGAAATTGATAGATGGTTATAAGATTATGAGATATATAGATAGAATGGATAGAGGGTATCTGTTTTCCAAGTTGACATGTAGAACACCAGAGGGCAGGTATTGAAGCTGAGAGCGGATAGGCTCAAGGGACATTTGAGGGGTAGGTTATTTTACTCAATGAGTCATAGAAACCAAAACTGCGCTACCTGCTAATTGATTCACCTATCTATCTATCTATCTATCTATCTATCTATCTATCTATCTATCTATCTATCTATCTATCTATCTATATTATTATTATTATTATTATTATTATTATTATTATTATTATTATTATTAGTAGTAGTAGTAGTAGTAGTAGTAGTAGTAGTAGTAGTAGTAGTAGTAGTAATAGTGGTAGTAGTTGTAGTAGTAGTAGTAGTAATAGTGGTAGTAGTTGTAGTATATTTGATTACTTTTTTCTCTTCCTGAATGACTATCGCCATGTAGCGCTGACACCCATTGCCATGAAGTGCTTTGAGAGACTTGGCCTCTCAGACATTAAGGCTATAATCCCATCCGATCTGGACAAACACTAGTTTGCCTACCGTGCAAACCGCTCCACAGTGGATGCAATCACAACTGCCCTCCATATTGCTCTGACTCACTTAGAGGAACCGACCACTTCAGTGAGGCTGTTATTTGTGGACTTCAGTTCTGCATTTATCCCCGATAAACAGGTAAGCAAACTGAACACTCTTGGCCTTGGTTCATCCCTGTGCTTATGGGTCATGGACTTTCTCACAGACCGACCACAGTACGTCAGAATTGTTAGGCACACCCCCACCACCCTTATATTAAAAACAGGCACCCCACAGGGCTGTGTGCTGAGCCCTATGCTCTATAAACTCTTTACACATGACTGCACCCCCATCTGCACCTCCAACTCCATATTTAAATTTGCGGACGATACCACAGTGATTGGCCTGATCTCGGACGAGGATGAAATAGCCTACAGACTCGAGGTGGATCATCTGACGGAGTGGTGTAAGGACAACGACCTGGTCCTTAGCACTTCTAAAACCAAAGAGATGATCATTGACTTCAGGAGATCGAAGGGCAGAGTACACATCCCCCTCCATATACATGGAGAGGTAGTCGAAAGTGTGGAAAACCGAAAGTTCCTTGGAGTTATGTTGTCAAAACAGCTGACGTGGATCATCAACACCTCGCTGCTTGTAAAAAAGGCACAACAAAGACTCTTCTTCCTCAGAAAGCTGAAACAGGCCAAACTCCCACAAAGCTGTTGCTTAAGTTACAAAGAAGCACAATTGAAACCATCCTGACTGACAGCGCCACCGTGTGGTGTGCCAGCTGCACAGCCGCTGAGCGACAAGACCTGCATCGCGTGGTGAAGGCGGCCCAGCGAATTGGCAGGATGGAGCTCCCAGGACTGGACACCATCTATTCCAGCGGATTCAGGAGGAAAGCAATCAGCATAACCAGAGACACCACACACCCCGGTCACTCCCTGTCTGACGCGCTGCTGTCCAGCAAAAGGTTCAGGACACTAAAAGCCAGAACAAATAAACTGAGGAACATCTTCTACCCCAGAGCTGTGGCCTCTATCACACCACTCCCACAGAACAACGACTGAAACTGAGCACACACAAGGACTCAAATACTCGCACTGACGGCACTTTGTGCATTACTGTGATATTCTGGTGCTGCTGCAACTTATTTTCTGCTACTTATCTAATTAATACTGTTTTTCTATTACTGTCTTGTTTCTATCTACCGCTTTATTTAATTGCCTGAGAGAAAGCCAAACAGAGTTTCATTGTATCAATGTATAATGACAATAAAGATCATTCATCCTTCCAGATTATGCATTGTATTGAACTTCTGCTGCTAAGTTAACAAATTTCATGTCACATGCCGACTATAATAAACCTGATTCCGATTCGGATTCTGCTATGTTGGTAGAGGCAAATACATCAGAGTTTTTGAACAGACGTTTTGGCTGGGCACATGGATGTCAGGAAGATGAAGGGAAATGGACATTGTGTAGGTAGAAAGGGTTAATATTTGTGTGCCTTTGCTTTGCCCTTTTAGCTGGCACACCACAACACCGAATAGTCTGTTTCATGTGTCCAGTGAAGCATAAACGTTTTGTCCGTCCCCACCTGCTCACCACAAAGTAATAGTTACGTTGTGATTATGCGGGCCGTGGGGAAATCATCGCTCTTGTGGTTCTTGATTTCTTCACTGGAGATTCAGTGTCACTCAACCCTGACACTTTTCTCTGCCACACGCCTTCATTAAATCGGTTCAATACTTGCCTTTATTGTGATCTTCCTCCTCCGTACACAAATGTTAATGTTTATGGTTGTGTATATAATACGCTGATGGAATTACCACACATGATTAATATTGGGTGGTGCTGGATGGTAGTGAATGAGTGCTCAGGTGTGGGTTGGGGTTTATAGGTATGTATAGGAAGGGCGAAGGTGATAGCTCAAGGGTAGGGTTGGTAAATGGAAATGCAGCCCTTCCCATGAGGAGAGAGAGGCGTGGAAGCGTCCCAGTGTTAACTTAGCTTGTTCGTGAGGCTGTGGCCAGGCATAGCCGGGATTCGCACCGGCTTAGTTGGGTTGTGGGCCCTTGGCCTTTAGGATTAGGTTGAAGGGTAAGTTTAGGGACGTATAAATGGGGCTGGAGGAAAGAGCGTTATGGAGTTCAGTGTCGGGAGATAGTGTTGTGTCGGCACTTTAATCTGGCCCGTGACTTTCACTAACCTTGTCGAATATCACGTGGCTTAATTAACCAGAGTGCCCTGCACTGGGCTAGGTATTATGGGATTTGCAGGAGGAGTGAATGCTGTGATGAGACGAGTGGGAAGATCATCCCTCTTGTGCTTCTTGATCACGCCACTCGAAATTCCCTATCATGCAACGCTGTCATTTTGCTCTGGCCCACGTCTTCTTTAAATTGGACGAACACTTGCCTTTATTGGGATGTTCTTCAGCCTTACACATATTTTTTAAATTATGCTTATGAATATGCTACACTGATGAGATTACGAATTATGATTGATATGGGGTGATGTTCGATTGTAGGGAATGAGCCCTGAGGTGTAGTTTAGGGTTTATAGGATCTGTAGGAGCGGAGTAGCTGTGAGTGTAGGGGTAGGGTTGTGAGATGGAGATGCAGGCCTCACCATTGGGAGAAAGAGGAGAGGTTGGGACATGGTGTTAAATATTTTCGTTTGTGTGGCCATGATTAGTGGGGGAGTAGTCCTGTTAGTTGGGATGTGTGGGCCCTTGGATGTTAGGATTAAGCTGATGAGTAGGGTTGGGCGATGTTTATGTAGGTGGGTGAGGTTGTGCAGCCACATGAAAATGTCCGATATTTTTCATTAACCTGGTTCAACACCGCTTGGCTTATTTAACTGGATGTGCGCTGGGACACCTCATTAGTCATGTAACCTGGGGTCTTTGTTAATCACTAAACATCCTTGGACGGGCGACCCAGGCAGAACTGATCGAACCCGGCTTACGTTACTCCCGTACACCAAGATAATGAAAACCATGTCAGTTCGAAGCTTCCCATATCTTAGATCTCTTTATGTGGTATTATTTTACCATCTGGGCAGTGGAACGTTTTGAGGCCTAGTTTTGAAGCTTCATCTCAAAGTGATCTTTATTTTGCTTCGGTGTCGGTGGGATCGCATGGGTTAAATTAGCCGGGTTTACTGGCGATTCAGCACCTCTCCACCCTGTCACTTTGAGTTAAGTGGTGACTGGTTTTCTGTGCTCCCAAATTTGGTTTGACTTACTGGTTCCCCGTCGTTTCTTGGGGAAAAGAGGAGTGATAAGTCTTTTTCATTGATGTTTCGTGAGCCGGGAGATGAGAAGCGTGGCTCTGTTTGGCTCGGTTGTGATTATGCTGCCAGTGGGAAAATCATCACTCTTGTGGTTCTTGATCTCCTCTCTCGAAATACAGTATCAACCAAACCTGCCACTTGGCTCTGGCCCACGTATTAGAGTTAGTTCAGATTGGGATTTCGGGAGAGGGGTGGGGATTTACAGCTCAGATTATGATTTAGAGTCAGGAATGTGGAGTGCTTCAGGTCTCCACATTTAGCTCTCGGGGACAGGGATGTGGCAGGTTAGAGGTCAGATTGTGTCTAGGGTGTGGGATGTGGGAAGTTAATGGTCATATTAGCGTTTTGAGACACGGCTGTGGTGGGATAGAGATCAGGTTAGGGTTTAGAGGCAGGTATGTGGGATATTAGAGGTCAGATTAGGTGAGGGGTTAGGTTCAGTGATGTGGGGTGTTGGAGGTCAGGTTAAAGTTCAAGGAGACTGATGAAAGGATTTAGAGTTTAAGTCAGGATTTAGTGTTCATATTATGGTAAGTAGCAGGGATGCGAAGATGTGAGAGTCCATTTTTACGTTTGGGATCAGGGAGCCGGGGAGCAGATGACAGGTTGAGGATATGGAGAGTTAGAGCAAATTATAGTTTAAGGATGTGTGGGAGTTGTACTCCAGTAATTTGTTCCAATAAAAGTCTTAGATTTATCCAAAATGGTTGAATTTTTAAACAAGACCAAGCAGACCTATTTTTATTAGGAGACATTGAAGGGACAATACCGAAACTTAAATTGAATAAGTATCAGAAAAAAATTATAAAAATTGCATTGGCAGTAGCCAAAAAAGTTATCGCAGTTACTTGGAAATCTGATTTATGTTTAACTATCGATCGTTGGAATAATGAAATGCATAGTTGTATTCCAATTGAAAAAATTACATCCAATCTAAGAAATGAATATGATATATTTTTGAAGATTTGTCTCCCATACCTCCAAAAGATAGAATTAAGTACATAGGTCCTTTGAAGATAAAATTATAAAGTAATTGGGGAAAGCAAAAATAAATATTAAAATTATTTTGAACTCCATGGAGCATTTAGGGATCCTCCGATATCCAGGCAATCTTTCTTTCTTTTTTCTTTCTTTCTTTAGATAAGGGTTAAGGGGGGAGGGTTAAGGGGAGGGGGAGGGTTAATATTATTTTTCTCACTATTTTATCATCACATTTATTCTTTGTAATTTTCTAAAATTTAATAAATAAATAAATATTTTTTAAAAAGCAGGATGTGTGCTATTAGAGTTCAAATTAGATTATGCTTCGGGGCAGGAGTGTGGCAAATTAGAGTGCAGATTCTGATTGAGGGGCTGGGAAGTGATGTTGTCAGACGTCAGATTTATGCTTGGGGGCAGGGTATAGGGGTTAGCAGTCAGTGTAGGATTAGTGACAGGTTTGCGAAGAGGTAAGCGATCAGGTTGGGTATAATGAAAAGGCTGTGTGTGAGTTAGAGATCAGATGAGGGTAGTGTGACAGGTCGGTGTGTGGTGAGAGGTCAGTATGTGGTTCAGAGACAGCTGTGTTGGTGGGGTCTGATGTCAGATTACGGTTTGGGGACCGATATATGGGAAGTCAGAGTTCCGATAATGACTTACGGTCAGGGATGCAGGGTGTTAGAGATGAAATTAACATTTAAGGAGAGTGATGTAGGGAGTTGGAGGGCAGATTAGAGTGTGGGGACTAAAGATTTGTATTGGCCCAAAGTTTAGACTTTTTACCGTTTTCCATAAATGATGCTTGACCTGCTGAGAGTCCCCAACATTTCGTGCGTGGCCTACCTGATCATCTGGTAATTTTATCCGTTTCCATTTGGTTGATTCTCGTTCTCCTGAATTCCAAGCCTGGCCAGCCTCTCCCTATAACACTGGTCAGCTTCTCCTGACAACGTCTGTGCGAACCTTATCTGCATTCTCTCTCATTCTCTCTGTCTCTCTCTCTCTCTCTCTCTCTCTCTCTCTCTCTCTCTCTCTCTCTCTCTCTCTCTCTCTCTCTCTCTCTCTCTCTCTCTCTCTCTCTCTCTCTCTCACACACACACACACACACACACACACACACACACACACACGCACGCACACACACACACACACACACACACACACACACACAGAGAGAGAGAAATCTTTCTTGCTCTCGTTCTCCCAGTTTCCCTTTTCACAGGCCCCACGCATGCAGCTCACTGAACCAATCTTTCACGTCTTTCCTTTGTTAGACATTCCTATTTCCCTCCATCCTCTTGCGGACCAACACTGCTGCTTCCAATGCCCCCGTCAATTCGATAACCGCGTGGGAATAACGGGTTGAAGACTATGCAGTGAACGGGAAGATATGGATCCTGGAGTGGACACAATGAAACTGCTTCTGGATTGCGGTCAGGCCGCGACTTTATTAATGAACTGAAGCACCGAGGTGATCAGGTATTTCACCGCGCTGATCACCTGCTCCCTGAATTTCGACTGAGTCACCGCATAAATAAATGTGTTCGTGCATAAGCTGAAATTCCGAAGCAAAGCCCCGACCTCATGAAATATCCATTCAGAGTCATTGAAATTGAAGCCAATTCCTCGGACCTGATAATATATGAAATTCACAACACAGGTCATCCACAGGAGGATGAAGTTGCCGGAGATGGTGAAGAGTAAAACCATAGACCTCCTCCTGCTCTCCATCTCCGGGTCACTGCGGTTCTCCCCCTTGCTCTGACCCTTCAGCCCCTTACGGACCCGACTGGCCACTAAAATGTGGCTGACTGTCAGAGCGTTGAGGAGCAGGATCATAACGAAAGGTAGGAACGGAAGCAAAACCGTATCGAGCCAAGCATATCCTAGCCACCCGGCGTCAGTGAAATAATTTTCCTTTATCACACAGAACCACGGTACATCGTCGATGATCACTCTGGGTTCACAGAGGAAGTATCGAGGAACGTTTATCAGGCAGGACAGTACGCCGGTTGTTGTTAGAACCACGGCCGTAGTTGTTCCCGTGAAAAAGTTTGTTTTCAGCTTCTGGCAACAAATAGCAACAAACCGGTCAAAGGTGAAAGTGACGGTGAACCAGACTGAACAGTACATGACAACGAACCTCAACCCCTCGATAGCACTGCACACGGGGGTAATGTACAGATACTTCCACATCATGTAATCGAGTTTTATTCGAAACAAAATAACCTCCAAGATAACAGTCAGTAGATCTGCCGCTGACATGGCGATCAAGTAGCGAGTGGTGCAGGTAGAGAGGCCGCACTTTCCCCGGGACAGGATCACAATCGCCACTAGATTCACTGGAGAGAGAAAGAGGTGGAAGAGTGAAGATTGAAGAGGGAAGTTTGAAGAGGGAAGAGAGAAGAGGGAAATGGGAAGAGGGAATGACTGAACACATAATCTGGTAATTCACACAGCATCAGCTTTCAGCGGGATTGCGAAACCGGGTGCTGCACGACCTTCCTCAGTGTGGAGATAAGACATTGTGTGGCTCATCATGGGGGTTAACAACGAGCTACATGACCGTCAAGCATCGGTGCTGATCCCGATTCCGGTCCTTGTTGAGGCCGATTTCAATGATTTAACCCTGCCCGACCAACCCTCTAGAAACCTGGCATTTGATGGGTCTGAGCAGAGATCCGGAGAGAAACAACGCACACAAAGCACTAGAGGTACTCAGCAGCTCGAGAAGCATTTTTGGAATTGAACAAACACCGAACTTGCCGGACGAGACCGTTCTTCATCAGGAAGCGATATCTCCGTTACCGCCGGATATCAGAGGGAAAGCAGGAACAACTTAGTAACTAGAGGATGGGTGGCTCTAATAATACATTAATTATACAGGGCAGGTCAATTTGATAACACCCATCAGCAGGTCCGTGAATACTGTCTCCAGTGATCTGGCCCAATTATTGACCAACATGTAGTGGAATATAACTGTGCGAGACACCACAGGGAGACGGGAAACACAGGACCAGGTGTTCAGTCTGATCAATAACTCAGAATGGGGGTCCAAGCCTTCAAGAGTTGAGTGCACAAACTCCTATCATCTCTGTGAGGGAAGTCACATGCTTCTTCATAAGCCATCATGAAGGGGACCAGGATGACAATGCTTCGTTGTTGGGAGGTAGGGGTTAATACTTGACTTTCAAGAGCACTTGTGAGTTATTTCCCGGCTGGACTAAGTCCTTAAACTACTGGAGAACAGTGCGGAAAGAACAGATGCTGTTTTCCCCCGGAAGCGATTAGTTTTTAGTTCCAAAAGCTCCTGCCACGTTTTGTCACCCTGCAACCTTATCCATCAATCTCTTTGAATTCTGGAGGACAGCATGTGTATAAACGTCTCTGTCCAGCAGACTTCATCGTGATCATTGTGTCTCCAATGCTGGAGGACAGCATGTGTATAAACGTCTCTGTCCAGCAGACTTCATCGTGATCATCGTGTCTCCAATGCTGGAGGACAGCATGTGTATAAACGTCTCTGTCCAGCAGACTTCATCGTGATCATCGTGTCTCCAATGCTGGAGGACAGCATGTGTATAAACGTCTCTATCCAGCAGACTTCATCGTGATCATTGTGTCTCCAATGCTGGAGGACAGCATGTGTATAAACGTCTCTGTCCAGCAGACTTCATCGTGATCATCGTGCATATGATTTTCTTTATGTGTTCTGTCGCTGAGCAGTAGTGAACCATGTGATTGACCTATCAGAGTTCTCTTTGGGAACTAGTTGACTTGATCAGCATTTCTGATCTGGCTATTGTTCAAGATTGCATTTAATAAATTTCAAAAATAAATAGTGAACCTCAAAATGTAAAACTCTTCCAATCTGATCTTCAGGGAAAGCTGCCTTTCTTCAGCACCGGTCCAAATCTGGACAAAGTCCCATTAAAGCTCTTCCAGTCACACCTTCCCGGAGAGCTGCCAGTCCCTAGTATTGGTTCTACTCTAGAAAAGTTGTCATGAAAGGAAGAACGACAGTCAAGTCGATCCTGTGAGTTCGAGGAGATCCGGGTTGCGAGACGGTTGTCAGTAAATATGAACAATCAGTGTGTTCAATTGACAGAAAGTTGCACAATCTCTGACGAAAAGTTGTGCAATGATGGTCAAGCTGGAAGCTGGTAAAACGACCATAAACAGGTTCCCACCGGTTAACACACGGAAATACCAAACATGAACTGCTCCGCTCACTCACCAGGAACTCCAATGATGGCAATGAGCACGTACAGCATTTTCTCTACACTGATAAACCTATCCAACTTGCAGATATTTTCTCAGTCCAGTGATCTGTCTCCCTCTGCTACAGGCGATCTCTCGGAAGGGAATGTCGAGGCAGCATGTACCTGAGGATTTTAATACAATTTTCGTGACTGCACGGGGACAGGTTTTAATAGATTTCAAATTAAAGGTTTCTAGATTATTTACAAACCAATTCCAGCAGGTTCAATTCCCGCGGTGACTGATTGTGATTAATTTTTTGATTTAACTTTCAGACCATTTGTGGGAGCTAGTTTGTCCCAACAAAGGTGCCTGAACCTTCCGAGGTATCTCATCAATTAAATGTGCTTTCCACTGTAAATATGGACTTCAAATGAACTACTTGTCAGGCAGAGAATATTGAAGCAATTATGCCATTGGAGCTTGTGAAATTGTATTGGATCACCTGCTGTTACCGTTCTCCACGAGAGTATAAAGGCGTGATTCAGTTTGTGTTTGCGGAGTATGCGCGTGTGTGTAGTGTTTATTTGTGTGAGTCTGTGGGTGTGTTTGTGTTAATGCTCTTTTACGTTGATCAATTACTTTACAGACATGGTGCTTTCATGTCATATTATTATCCATCCACATGGCTCGGAATATTATCACCGACACTTCTTCATGAGTTTGAGCAGATAATTTCAAATGAAGTGCGGGTCTATTAATCCTATTTGTAAAACACACAACTTGTGTTTCAGCCACTGACAGCTGAAACCCCGATCTGGTTCGACCTTATTATTCGCTAATTACACCCTGCGTGTCGGAACATTTAAATATCTGCCTCTAATCCAGAAAGCTCCTTCATCCGCAGATAGTGATTCTCCCACGCCAGTACCGACCTCAGAGAAAATACAATTAATCAGAATATTAAAGAATCACTCTCTTGTTGGGTCCCATTCTCCATCTCATAGAAACCAGATATAACTTTCCAATCAATCCCTTGTGCCGGAGGAGAGACAGACGGTTTGTTTCGAAACGTAGAAACACAGAAAACCTACAGCACAATACAGGTCCTTCGGCCCACAAAGTTGTGCCGAACATGTCCCGACCTTAGACATTTCTAGGCTTGCTACTGACTTCTATCTTTCTAAGCTCTATGTACCTATCCAAAACTATCTTGAAAGACCCTATTGTATCCGCCTCCACCACCGTTACCGGCAGCCATTCCACGCATTCAGCACTCTCTGTGTGAAAAGAAAACTTACCCCTGACATCTCAGTACCTGCTCCCCAGTACAATAAGCCTGTGTCTTCTTGTGCGAAACATTTCAGCCCTTGGAAAAAGCCTCTGACCATCCTCACGATCAATACCTCTCATCATCCTATCCACCTCTGTCAGATCACCGCTCATCCTCCGTCGCTCAGAGAAGCAAAGGCCGGTTTCACTCAACCAAAAGGCCGAGATCACTCAACGTTCCGTTTGCCATTGAATATGAAAACTCATCAGCTCGTCGAATTGACAGGACTGACATTTCTGACGGATATTTACATAGTGTTCATCAAGTTGGAAGCTTGAGAAACGAACATAATCAGCTGGATAGCGGTAAACACACGGAAATTCCAAACATGAAGTCTGCACACTCACCGGGAACTCCAATGGCGACAATAAACATGTACAATATTTTCTGCACACTCCTGTAACTCGCCAACATTGAAGACATTTTCTCTGCCCAGTTCTTCGTCCCCTTGTGCTACAGGAGATCTCACGGAATGAAATGTTACGGCTGCATAATCCTGGGGTTTTTAATATCATTTAGTGACTCCACAGGGACAGGTTTCAACAGATTTCGAAATAAAGATATATAAATTATTTACAAACCGATTCCGTCAGGCAGTGCAGTCCCCACCATGCCAGACTGTGATTAATTTAGTGAAACTGCAAAGAATGGAAAATGTGACGGTACTGAGCCGTGTAAATTAGGAGTGGCATTCTCCCAGCAAGGGAGGCATTGTTGAAAGCACCATCAGACCCAGCTCATCACCTCGTGTTTGTGTCGGTGCGGCTGTCGTCCATCCGGTGAGGAATTCGGACCAGCAGATCCACTGGGAGTGAAACGACAGCTCCGCTCTGATACAGCACCAGTTCCCATCGTACGTCACCGGAAAGCAACCGTAATCACCAGCAAATGTGCAGATGCTGGAAACCAAATCAACATACGCATTTCAATTCTACTTCCCACTCCTATTCTGACACGTCAGTCCACGGCCTCCTCAACTGCGCAATGAGGCCACACTCAGGTTGGAGGAGCAACACCTCATGTTCCGTCCGGGTTGGTACCAACCTGATGGCATGAACATTGATCAATTGAACTTCCGGTAATGCGCACCCTGCCCCATTCACCATTCCCTCATTCCCGTATCTCTCTCTTGTCTTATCTCCTTACCTGCCCATCAACTCCCTCTGGTTCTCCTTTCTTCCATGATGCTCTATCTTGTCCTATCAGATTTCTCTTTCACCAGTCATTTATCTCTTTCACGAATGAACTTCCCAGCTCTTAACTTCACCCCTGCCTCACTCCCGCTTTCACCTGTCTCCAACCACAATGTGAGTCTTATTCACTCTCCCACCTCACCCGCCTCTGTCTCTGAATTCTCGTTTTTGTTCAAGTCCTGATCAAGTGTTTTGGCCCGAAACACCGAGAATGCTCTCTTCCACAGAGACTACCTGGTTAGCGGAGTGAGTTCCTCCAGTATGTGGTGCGTGTTGCTTTGAATATATTTTCATCCTTCTTTCCTGATTATCATCCCTCCTTCCGAACCATCCCGAAGGTAGCCGAGGTACTTCGTCCTGGCTCAAAAGCATCTCGACGTCCATCACCTTTGAAATAAAAGTTTGCCACGAGAAAAGAAACGCTGCTGCATTCTATTTGACTTACTTATATATGGAATAGCGAAAGGTAAAGCACAGAACCAGACCCTTCGGGCCGCACTGTCTGTGCCAACCATGACGCCACATTAAACGGATCCTAACTACTGTACATGATCCGTTTAGCTACATTCCCTGCCTGTCCGCGTGTTAGCGCTCACAACAGTAACCGTGGGCATTTCCGTCCTCTCTTCTCAGATGCTTTCAATAATTTGTGCTAAATTATTTGCCTCAGAAAAGGTGTCTGGACCTTTGGAGCTGCCGTATCGAATACAGGTGCTTCCACTGTGTATACCGACACCGGTCAGAAGGTCCATCTAATTGGACGGCCAAGAAGGTGTAATTTGCAACGTGCATGATTTGGGACAGGCTGTCTTCTGGCAAAGTGTACTCGGAGGGTTTCAGCAGTGAAATGTTAAGGGCACAAAGCTTGCATGTCCCTGTCAGAATAGAAGGTAAACATAACAGATGTAGTAAGGAATACTTGAGAGATATTGCGATCCTGGTTAAGGAAATCAAAGGAGATGCATAAGCAGGTGGGAACAAATGAGGTGCTTATGAAATAAAAGCGAACAGATGGAGTATAAGAAATAAAACAGAAGTTCAGAAATTAATCCAGGAAGTTACAAGAAGGCAGTATGTTGCCCTGGCAAGGGGAAGGGCTTGTACCGGTACAGGTAGATGTGCTTTGTGGTGGGAGGGCTTTACCCGTGAGGGACCGGGCAGAATCTGTTCTGGAAGTTCTCGGAAATGATTCCAGCTTTGACAATAGACAATAGACAATAGACAATAGGTGCAGAAGTAGACCATTCGGCCCTTCGAGCCTGCATCGCCATTTTGAGATCATGGCTGATCAATTCCTATCAATACCCGGTTCCTGCCTTCTCACCATATCCCTTGATTCCCCTATCCATAAGATACCTATCTAGCTCCTTCTAGAAAGCATCCAGAGAATTGGCCTCCACTACCTTCCGAGGCAGTGCATTCCAGACCCCCACAACTCTCTGGGAGGAGAAGTTTTTCCTTAACTCTGTCCTAAATCATCTACCCCTTATTCTCAAACCATGCCCTCTGGTACTGGACTCTCCCAGCATCTGGAACATATTTCCTGCCTCTATCTTGTCCAATCCCTTAATAATCTTATATATTTCAATCAGATCCCCACTCAATCTCCTTAATTCCAGCGTGTACAAGCCCAGTCTCTCTAACCTCTCTGCGTAAGACAGTCCAGACATCACAGGAATTAACCTCGTGAATCTACGCTGCACTTCCTCTACAGCCAGGATGTCCTTCCTTAACCCTGGAGACCAAAACTGTGCACAATACTCCGGGTGTGGTCTCACCAGGGCTCTGTACAAATGCAAGAGGATTTCCTTGCTCTTGTACTCAATTCCCTTTGTAATAAAGGCCAACATTCCATTAGCCTTCTTCACTGCCTGCGCACTTGCTCATTCACCTTCGGTGACTGATGAACAAGGACTCCTAGATCTCTTTGTATTACTCCCTTACCCAACTCTATACCGTTCAGATAATAATCTACCTTCCTGTCCTTACTCCCAAAGTGGATAACCTCACACTTATTCATATTAAACGGTTTGTCAGATGGGGAACGTTTGTCGGCTCTGGGTCTGTGTTCATCAGCATTCAGAAGAATTAGGGGTGAAAACTGTCGAATGGTGAAAGGCCTGGATAGAGTGGATGCGGAGAGGATATTTTGTGCTGGAGGACTCCAGAGGAGGTTCACCACGATTGTTGCGGACCCCAGTACATAACTCTGAGAGAGTGGCCACACAGGTTGAGGGGATGGTAAAGGCGATGTCGGCCCAGCTGATCTTTAGTTTCCGAAACACTGAGTTCCAGGATCAAAGGTTCAAAGTTTCAGAGGCCAATTTAATGTCAGAGAAATGTAGACAATATACATCCTGAAATGCTTTTTCTTCACAACCATCCACGAAAACAGAGAAGTGTCCCAAAGAATGAACGACAGTAAAATATTAGATTATGAGGACACTCAGTCCTCGTTTCCTGTCATTTAGAAATGCATGCATGGATTAAGAAATGATACAATGCTCCTCCAGAGTGATAACACAAAATAAATAAAAGGAGAAACCAAGACTCACAATGACAAAACCACATCATTATAGCAGATAGTTACAGCAGTGCAAAGCAATACCGTAATTCGATAGACGCAGACCATGGACGCGGTTTAAAAAGTCTCAAGTCCCGATCGACTCCAATAGTCCCTATATCAGGCAGCAAAAGGGAGAAACTCTCCCTGCCATAAATTTCCAGGCATTGACAATTAATGCCTCGGAAGCACCCGACGACAGCAGACTCTGAGACCGTCCGAAAACTTCGAGTCTCCGACCAGCCCCTCCGATACAGCCTTCCGGGCACCATCCTCTGCCGAGCGCCTTCAACCTCGTCCCGGCCGCCGAAACAAGCAAAGCCGAGGTCTCGGAGGCCTTCTCCTCCGGAGATTCCGGACCGCACAGTAGCAGCGGCAGCAAAGCGGGCATTTCAGAAGTATCTCCGGTTGTTCCTCCACGCTCTCACGTCTGCCTCCATCAAATCAGGATTGTGCACGGATCCCTACTTAACACGTAACAGATCTCCATTCTCCGGAGAGGCCGCGCACGCTGCGTCGCGCCGCCATCTTCTCCTCCTCCATTCGAACCCCAAAGTCCCCCCAGCTCCCCTCCCTCCCGCGCGTAAGCAACAATCTCCCCTCCCCCCACTGGCAAAGGCATTTTACAGAATACTGGGTCTATGTCTCTGCTTTTCACCAGTGAAGGAAGTATTGTAGGAAAGGCAGATGAGCTCAGGGAATCGATCAGCTCCTGGGATTATGGTGTTGTAGCCATTAGTAAGACTTGCAGGAGGAACAGGACTAGTAGCTCCATAATCCGGATTCCATCGTTTTAGACGCTACAGAGCGTGCGGGGAGCTGGTAATTGAAGATTACTCGTCGGGAGAAACCTCACGGTAGTGCCCAGTCAGAGCAGACTAGAGAACTCGTCTGGTAAGACTGTGTGGGTGGAACTGAGGAAAAAGAAACGTATGTGCATTTTAATGTGGCCATGTTACAGACCACCAAACAGTCTGAGGGATTCAGGGGAACAACTTTGTACAGAGATCACAGACTGTTGCAGGGAACAAAAGGTTGTTATAGATAGATAGATAGATAGATAGATAGATAGATAGATAGATAGATAGATAGATAGATAGATAGATAGATAGATAGATAGATAGATAGATAGATACTTTATTCATCCCCATGGGGAAATTCAACCTTTTTTTCCAATGTCCCATACACTTGTTGTAGCAAAAACTAATTACATACAATACTTAACTCAGTAATAATATGATATGCATCTAAATCACTAACTCAAAAAGCATTAATATAGCTTTAAGAAAAAAAAAGTTCTTAAGTCCTGGCAGTTGAATTGTAAAGCCTAATGGCATTGGGGAGTATTGACCTCTTCATCCTGTCTGAGGAGCATTGCATCGATAGTAACCTGTCGCTGAAACTGCTTCTCTGTCTCTGGATGGTGCTATGTAGAGGATGTTCAGGGTTTTCCATAATTGACCGTAGCCTACTCAGCGCCCTTCGCTCAGCTACCGATGTTAAACTCTCCAGTACTTTGCCCACGACAGAGCCCGCCTTCCTTACCAGCTTTTTAAGACGTGAGGCGTCCCTCTTCTTAATGCTTCCTCCCCAACACGCCACCACAAAGAAGAGGGCGCTCTCAACAACTGACCGATAGAACATCTTCAGAATGTGATTGTAGCGTTTCAGACATTGGCCGGGGCTCCTCTGCTGTAAAACGACAAGATGGGATAGGGTATTGTAGGAAAGGCAGATGATCTTAGGGAAATCAATCGTGTTCAGCAAAGTTTCCTTACTCAGAAAGTGGAAGTCCCAACGACATTATTGATCAGCTGTTAGGAAATGAGACAGGGCAAGTGACAGAAGTGTGTGAGGAGGAATACTTTACGTCCAATGGTCGCAATTGTATTAAATTCAACGCAAATTTGGAAAAAGGTAGGTTTGCTCTGGGAGTTGAGATTCCGAATTAGCGAAAGGCCAATTCTGATTGGGTCTGAAAGGATCTGGCGAGTCTGGATTGGGACAGGCTGTATTGTGGCAAAGTGTACTTGGTAAGCGGAGGCCTTCAACACCGAAACTTTGAGAGCACAAAGCTTGCATGTTCCACTCAGAACAGAAGGGTAACCTAACAGAGACAGTTAAGAGATATTGACTTTATGTTGGACAGTAATGTTAAACTTGACTCAGATGTTTAAAGGAGATATGTGTTGCAAGTTTTATTTTTCTTACCCGTGGTGGTTTGTATCTGCAGTGAATGCCAGAGGTGGTGGTAGAGCAGATGCGATAGAGGCTATTAGGCCCCACGGTCACGATTCACTTGTAGGATGATATAAAGGGTGACAAATGACACAAATTGTTCAATAACACCCGCTTTGCATCGGAACGACAACTTCCGTCGGGCACTGCGCAAAATCGGCGGCAGCTGTCAAACTGGCGGGGCCACGTGTCCGTCTGGCTGTTGAGATCCAATGGTCTCACCTCTTCACTCCCTCTGTGCTTCAACACTCTTCCTCAGCCTCCATAAAGAACTGGCCGAAACGGACTCACCAAGACGCCGGAGGGTAATCACGCCCGTCCTTGTCGAAGCCGAGGCCGGCGACCACTGACTGCAGCAACTCGCTGAACTCCGCCATGGTGATGGGGCCGAAACGGAGAAGCTGAGTACGCGGCAGAATTCCACCAGGTCTATCGTAGCTGAAACGTACCTCTGTCCCCTGCTGTCACTGGCTGAGGTGCCTGTCGGTCAAATGAGAACTCAGACTATGATTAGTTAATATGAATGTCAGTCAGTCTTGCAAGTAGTTAAAGCGAATGTTTTTATAGTGTTCCCAGTCAGGGAAGAGATTGTGACGTCAGTGGACACATGTCGGCATCCCTGTTCTCTCATTAAAGATAATTTACTGCTGGATTGTAAATCACAAAATGAAGATTGTGATGCTTATAACGAATGTGGGGAATTGTACTGCTCAGAAATATTATCTAACTCAGGAAATTAATATTAAATTAATATTATTGTGAAGCTGAAAAAGGTATCTTGGTGTAACTGGTGTTATGTGGGAAGCTATAAATGAAGATCTGATGGGTGGGGTATCTATACTCCAGTCTACCAGTGAAGTTACATAATGGGAATAAACTATTGCGGTGCAATGCGAGAAACTTGCTTTCTCGTGGTCAAGACTACGAAGTTTATTTCTGATTTGTCAAATCCCCCCGATGTTATACATATTCAGGAAACTCAGTTGTTCACACATTTCTTTTCTTTTCAGGTTTATTGTGTTATTAGTCGTGATAGGTTAATTGTCAGAGGGGTAATGCGGCCATTTTATAAGAAAAGGGGCAGAGTGGAAATTGTGAATGTAACTGAAATGTATGAGACCTTTGTCGTATAAATATTTACTCAACTTGTAGAGGTGCTGAAGTGGTTAATATTCACCGCTTCTAGAAAGTGGTTGTAGTAGGGCCTATTCTAAACACTAGGAGCAACCCGCCTGATCCTTCTAGCTGTCGGCCTATGTCGTTAATGTCTCATTTATGCAAACTATGCAACGTATGGTAATGCAGCGTTTGAATTATATTTTGGATAAAAGAGGTTATATGAAATTATACGATCAAACTCCTGAAGACGTCAGATTTTCAGGCATGTGGATGTAAGCACAAATTGATAAATGTAAAGGAGCAATAATGTTGTCAGGTGCTCCCAGAAAATCTTTGTTGATCATTATATTTGTTTAATTAGATCTGTTCTTGATGATGATTGAGTGCCTTACGGATCAGCTTCATCTTCGACTGTAAAATGTTTGGATGTGATACAAGCAGGGGCTTAAAGACTGTGTTGTGGTGCAGTAAGGTTTCGGCTTTACTGGTTGAAATAGTACAACTACCCTTACAATTGCAGAGATGGCAGTTGATGTAAACACACTGAATTAATTTGAGAGGCAAAGGAATTGTTATCAAGTTAATGAAGTGTTCCAGAACTGTTGGGAACATCACAAGGGAAGTTTGTTTAGGTTCTGGTGGCTGGCATGTTACCACGGTGAAGAGATGGGACATTTAGATTACGGAACATGCCCCACTGTGACGTTCTCTGAAAACCCACCTTTTTTGCCGATGAGAAGTAGTTTTTAGGTCACACAGTTTAATAAAGTCCAATGACTTCGTTATGACTGAGAATCTGTTGATTCATCAGTATATTTAGGAAAATTATTATGATATGTTAGCAATTGTTGCAGAAGAATCAAAAGATAACTGGGATGTGTGTATAACTGATTTTATGGCCGAATTACATGTAACAGTAACGAAACAACTTACAAAACATTCATCAGTATATACAGCAGAACTTGCTGTCGTTATTTTTGGCTTACAGTGGATGGTGGAAATTTGTCCATGTAAAGTTGCAATTTGTTCAGATGCCTTTTCGGTTTTGATGAATCTGAAAACATGTTATTCTAGCATACGGTCAGATTTACTTTTGGAAACTCAGCAAAAATTATTTCACGCGTAGAGTATTGTTTTATGTGTCCACTTTTTATGCGTCCCTACACATAGAGGTTCGGTTACAAACGCTGTCAAAATTTCAACTCTGGATGAAGACCTTCCACCGAGCAATTCAGAAGCGAAGGGGTCGGTGGGTGAAGAATTATAGCAAGACTGGTGGGATAATGGGCATAAATGGAGACACCTTTACAGAATACATAACTGATAGGTTTATGGGGGAAGGGGGTAAAACAAGAAAGAGAGAAATTACATTGATTCGACTTAGAATTGCGCATACTATTATCATTGCATCCTTATGTCGTGTTGGAAAACGCCATTCTGGGTCTTAAAGTTTTTGTTATTGTGAAACAGTTGTACACATTATTTCAGGGTGAAGCATATCAGGTAGAAATAAATCAAATTGAGGCTTTATAACAATCCTTGAGGGTGATAGTTTTCATTTAAACGCTTTCTTAAGTTATAGCAGACATTTTAATTTAATTCATAGTATTGTGTTTGATTGCGTACAATCTTTCTTGCTTTTAGGGTAAGTTCCCAGTTCTCTGAACCACACTCCATTCCACTTCGTGGCGGGAATGCCCCTTTAAATTGATGTGTCAACCGCCGTTCAACTAAACCTTCCCTTATTACTTCACGTTAGCCAATCATTCAAGGGGACGGGTGAGAGTGGGGTGATTGACATTGGATTAGCCAGCCAGCATCCAGCAAGCTCCACGCCGCTTTGTTCGAACGTCTGGCTGGTCCGTTCGATGGGCGGGAATGGGTAAAGATGGATATCCACAGACCAATCAGTGGGCGGCATTCCGGAGTAACAGTTTACTGTCTGCCAGGGCCAATGAGATACTGAGTCTCCCGGACGGTGTTTTCTCCCTCCCCCACACACACTATTCCAATGTCCCGGACTGCCGGCCGATGGGCCAATCCGCCCGGGAATAACACCCGGGATATCAGGCGGTGAATGTGAGGATCTGCAGCCCGGACTGGAGCTGTGGCTGTGGCTTTGCTTAGGACGCGCCTTTATGAATGATCTGAAACACCGATGTGACCGGATATTTCACCGCGCCGATCACCTGCACTCTAAATTTAGACTGTGTCACTCCGTAAATAAACGTGTTTGTGCAGCAGCTGAAATCACTCAGCAAAACCCCGACGTAGATAAAGATCCATTCCGAATCATTGAAACTTAATCCTTTCCCTGAGACCTGATAATATATGAAATTTACAACCAGTGTCATCCACAGGAGGATGAAGCTGCCGGAGAGGGTGAAGCGTAAAACCACAGACCTCCTGCTGCTCTCCATCTCCGGGTCACTGCTGTTCTTCCCCTTGCTCTGACACTTCAGCCCCTTACGGACCCGACTGGCCACTAAAATGTGCCAGACTGTCAGAGCGTTGAGCAGCATGATCCCAGCGAAAGGGGAGGAACGGAGTTAAAACCGTATCGAGCCAATCATACACTACCCATCTGGAGTGAGTGAAATAATTGTCCATGGTGTCACAGAGCCAGGCTACATTGTTGATCATCCCGGGTTTCCAAGTAAAGTAACGAGGAACGTTTTTCAGGCAAAACAGTACGCCGGTTGTTGTTAGAACCACAGCTGCAGTTTTCCCGGTGCAATATTTTGTTTTCAGCTTCTGATAGCAAATGGCGACAACCCGGTCAAAGGTGAAAGTGACGGTGAACCAGACAGAACAGTGTGTGGCTGTAACCTCAGAACATCGATAACACTGCACACAGGGGTGATGCTCAGAAAACTCCATGGGAAGTAATACCAATTGATTCGATACAAAATGACCTGGTGACAACAGTCAGTAGATCCGCCGCTGCATGGCCACCAGGTAGCGAGTGGTGCAGGTAGAGAGGCCGCACTGTCCCCGGGACAGGATCACAATCGCCACTACATTCACTGGGAGGAAAGAGGAAGAGAGGGAGAGAGAGAGAGAGAGAGAGAGAGAGAGAGAGAGAGAGAGAGAGAGAGAGAGAGAGAGAGAGAGAGAGAGAGAGAGAGAGAGAGAGAGAGAGAGAGAGAGAGAGAGAGAGAGAGAGAGAGAGAGAGAGAGAGAGAGAGAGAGAGAGAGGGAGAGAGAGAGAGAGAGAGAGAGAGAGAGAGAATGAGAAAGAGCAGACACTGGACATTCTCCGGGATTTAACACTGATCGGCACTGATCGGGTTTCAGCTAAAGATCGGGATGGCTGGAGTCTGTGAACGGCTGTTAATCCCACATCAGACACGGGTCACACTGTTTCTGACCTGCCTTCTTCAGTGTGGAGATAGAACGACGTGTGTTCCACCATCGGCGATAAAAAAAAAAAGAAAAACAAAAGAGCTGCAAGAACGATGGCCATCGGTGCTGATCCCGATTCCATTCGCTGATGGAGCCGGTTTCACTGATTGAACCGTGAATGACCAGTCCTCTGGAATCTCGGCATCTGATGTGACCGGGATGGGATACAGAGGGGAGGAACGCACCAAAATGCTGGACGGACAGATTAGCAACCAAAGACTGAATGGCTCGGTTAATGGATTATTTTACAGCGGAGTTTAATTCGATAACACACGGCAGCAGATCTATGGAGACTGCTTCAGGTAATCAGACCCAATTATTGACCAACAGGCAGCGGGATCCGACTGTGACTAGCTCCACAGGGAGATGTGAAACTCTGCACCAGAGAATTTCTCTGATCAATAACTGAGAAACAGTGAACTCTCCAATGTCCAGCCCTCCCAGTCACACCTTCACAGAGAATTGGCTGTGCCCAGCAGTGGCACAATTCTGGACAAGGTGTTATTAAAGACGAAAACAGCGTTCCAGCCGATTCCGTGACTTACAGAAGGGACAGAGATTTAGTACTGCTCGTCATTAAATATGAAAAATCAGAATGTTGAACTGACAGTATCGATAGCTCTGGCAAATACTTGTGCAACGATCATCAAATTGAAGCTTGTAAAATGGTCATAAACAGGGTCACAGAGGTTAACACACAGAAATAACAAACATGAATTGCTCTGCTCACTCACCAGGAACTCCTATGACCGCAATGAACACTTACAATATTTTCCCCACACTCAAGTACATATCCAACATTGCAGACATTTTCTCTGTCCAGTGGTTTGTCCTCCTGTGCTACAGGCGATCTCTCGGAATGAGATGTTCAGATTACACATGCCTGAGGTTTTTAATATCATTTAGCGACTCCACGGAGACAGATTTCAACAGATTTAAAAGAAAAAAAATATTTTACTTACAAACCAATTACATCAAGCAGGTGCAATCCTCGCTGTGACAGATTCAGAATAAACTGATGAATTTATATTTAGACCATTTGTGGGAGTTAGTTTGTCCCAGCAATGGTGACTGAACCTTCCGAGGTGTCTCATCAGCTAAAGGTGCTTCCACTGTACATATGCACCATTTGTCAGGCACAGAATATGGAAGTAAATTATGGCATAGTAGCTTGTAAAACTGCATTGAATCACCGACTCTTACCAATCTGCTCAAGAGCATAAACTCTTGATGAAGGTTATGTTTAGGGGACGCTACCGAGGGGGTTTCCAAAATAATGTCTGTCTGTGGTGATGAATAAACACTTTCCTATCCATGAAACGCTCAACGATTTCAGCGACTCAGTCATACTCAGAACATTTGGGGGCTCGTCCAGGACCCGCCCCTAACACTGACATATCGCCATTGAACTCACCAGTCTAGTGTGAGGGAGCATGTTTTAATCATAGCGCCGTGTATGTGTCAAAGAACACGGCAGAGAGCCGAAGAGGCGGTTAGAAAGTCTGTCCACACTCTCGTACTTATTCAACATTGGAAATAGTGTTTCAGTCCAGTGATTTGTCCCCCTCTACAACAGGCGATCTCTCGGGAGGGAGTTCAGAGGAGATTTATAGAATGTTACCTGGGTTTCAACACCTGAGTTACAGATAAAGGTTGAACAAGTTAGGTCTTTTTCTTTGGAGCGTAGAAGGTTGACGGGGGCACTTGATAGAGGTATTTAGAATTACGTGGGGAATAGATAGAGTTGACGTGGATAGGCTTTTTTCCGTGAGAGTAGGGGAGATTCCAACAGGAGGACATGGGTTGAGAGTTAGGGTGCAAAAGTTTAGGGGTAACACGAGAGGGAACTTCAGTATTCAGAGAGTGGTAGCTGTGTGGAACGAGCTTCCAGTAGAAGTGGTAGAGGCGGGTTTGATATTGTCATTTAGAGTTGAATTGGATAGGTATATGGATAGGAAAGGAATGGAATGGAGGGTTATGGGCTGTGTGCAGGTCGGCGGGATTAGGTGAGAGTAAGCGTTCGGCACGGACTAGAAGGGCCGAGATGGCCTGTTTCCGTGCTCTAATTGTTATATGGTTATATGATTTCTCCCTCATTTTCCGCCCAGAACCATCAAACGCTCCACAAAGGTTTACTCTTTCATTTCCTGTTCAACCTCCTCAGAGTTAAGCCCATGGTATTGCTGTATCCCTTACAAACAATACAATGCTATATAGTTCCCCGAACCAGTGTACACACATCCCTCCTTTGTACTCGCCAAGTGTTCTCAGTTGCCAAGCCATCACGACAAAGCGGTAGTGTTGTCTGCTAGCTACTCTCTGAAACAAGAGAAGGACAGACACACACGCGAATGCATATAAACACTCGGAGATGCAGACAAACATTAATAATGAACACATTATGAACTTCGAACTCTTTAAGATGGAGGCAGCTGTTTGGGAGTGCAAATTTATTTCAGACACTGCAAAGAATTATGTATACCGGCGGATTTGAGAACGCACACAGACTGGGGTGCCTTTGAATTTAGGGGTGTGATGAATCTCAACATTTAGGGGTATGTCAGACATTATGTGCGTGCACTGGAATTTTCGGGTGTCTGTTGCTTTTGGGGTGCACGCAGATTTGAGGGTTGAATGAGGTTTTGCCAGTGAGCACAGACTTGTGGATGCACAGTGATTTGCACAGAGTTGGGGGTTTTGGCGGATTCGGGGGTGGGAACTGGCTTGGGGGAGCCGGAGGATTTGGAGGTGTGTCAGAACTCAAGATTGTTCCGTTTTTAATGCAATAACAATTAATTCAATATGTACTTTGACTTCTGTCTGTTTTTTTTAATGGAGATAGCTATTTTATGAACTGTTTGAAATGATCCTTACTCCGGGATAATCTAATTTGCGTGTGCGGGTGTCTGCTTAAATGGAGTTGTGACGAGTCTCGAGGTTGATTTATTTCTGACAGAGAAATTGAAATTTTGAAAGTTTGAAATGTGACCTCTGTTCTTGCTTGGTTACGGTTCAGCAGCCATTTTGTGAAGCGTTTGAAATGAGTGTTCGAGAACATCTGCATTGCGGAGACAGATGGGAAGGGACTGAACCAAGGAGGATAAACTGAATTGGAGGTGTACGGGCACGTGTATAGTCAGGTAGGGACAAGCAGAAACACTGACACAGAAACACACTGACACACACTAACACTCATAGACAGACAGACAGACAGACAGACAGACAGACAGACAGACACACAAACACTCATAGACGCACACGCACGCACACACACACACACACACACACACACACACACACACACACACACACACACACACACACACACACACACACACGCTCAAAACTGCACTTTCTTATCCGCCTTTCCAGCTCTCAGCCGTGTTCTTTGAAACATACGGAGTGACATGATTAAAACAGACCCCTCCCCCCACTAGACTGCTCAATTTTATGGAATGTGTTCGGGTTGGGGATGGGTCCTGGATGAGCATCCAAATAATCTGCGTTTGACTAAGTCACTGAAGCAATTGGAGGATTTTGTGGACATGAAATTGTGTTTATTCATCAACACAAACAGATATTTTCTTCAAGGCCCTCTCAGTAAGGTCCCACAAGCACAAACTACATCAAGAGTTTATACTCTGGAGGAGAATGGTAAAAGTAGGTGATTCAATAGAATTTCAGAAGCACAATGACATAATTTACTTCAATATTCTGTGTCGGACAAATGGTTTTTTTGAAGTACATATTTCCAGTGGAAGCACATTTAATTGATGAGACACCTCGGACGGTTCGGTCACCTTTGTTGTAACAAACTAACTCCCACAAATGATCTAAATATTATTCATTAATTTAATCAGAATCTGTCTTCGCAGGGATTGTACCTGTCTCACGTAATTGGTTTGTAAATAATTTTTAAAACTTTATTTTTAAATTTGTTGAAATCTGTCCCTGTGGAATTGATAAACGGCTTTAAAAACCCCAGGCATTTGGTGCCTTAACATTTCATTCCGAGAGATCGCCTGTTGCACAAAGAGACAAACGCTGGCCATAGAAAATGTCAGCAGTGTACGATAGGTACAGGAGTGTGGAGAAAATATTGTACATCTTCATTGCCGCCGTTGGAGTTCCAGGTGAGTGAGCAGAGCATTTCATGTTCGGTATTTCTGGGTTTTCTGAGCCTGTTTAAGATAATGTTACAAGCTTACAACCTGATCATCACAGCACAAATATCCATCAGAGGTATCGACCCTGTCAATTTCACATTCTGAATTTTCATATTTAATATCAAGTGGAATTAAGTCTATGTTTCTCCTCTAACTCACGGGATCGAAGAGAACGCTGTTCTTTCCTTGAATGACATCTTGTCCAGAGATGTCCCAGTGCTGTGGCCAGGGATCTCTCCGGGAAGTTGTGACTGGGAGATGTTTGCATTCTGAAGTAGACTTTTCCTAAGTTATTGATCAGAGGGAAACCCTAGTTCTGTGCTTCTCGTCTCCCTGTGGAGTCTGTCACAGTCGGATCCCACTGTCTGCTGGTCAATTTTCGGGTCTGATCACCTGAACGAGTGTTCACGGATCTGCTGCCGTGTGGTATTGAATTAAACTACACTGCAGAATTAATCCATTAACGGAGCAACTCGGCCACAGGTCACTAAGTTGTTCCTTCTTTCCCTCTGAAACTCGTCATAAATCGGGGCAGCTGTTCGTCCTGAAGGAGGGTCTCGACCCGAAGCGAAAGATTATTCAATTCCATGGATGCTGTCTGACCTGCTGAGTTCCTCCAGTTTTGTGTGTGTTGCTCCTCTCTGTATCCTTTCTGGGCCTCATCAGATGCTGATTTTCCAGAGTCCTGCTCAGTCACAGTTAATTCAGTGAAACCGGCCCCATCAGCGACTGGAATGGGGATCAGCACCTATCGGTGTTGTTCATGCAGATCGCTTTTATCGCCAACGATTCCCCACACCTCGTCTTATCTCCACACTGAAGAAGACAGGTCAGAGACATTTCTGGTGTCAGATTAGCAGCCGTTTACAGCCTCTAGCACTCCCGAGTTTTAGCTAAAACCCGATCCCATGTCAATTCCCGGACAATGTTTCCAGTAATGCCCAGTGTCTGTTCTCTCTCTCTGCAGTGAATTTACTGGCGATTGTGATCCTGTCCCGGGGAAAGTGCGGCCTCTCTACCTGCACCACTCACTACCTGGTGGCCATGGCCGCGGCCGATCTAATGACCATTATCACCGAGGTCATTTTGGTTCGAATAAAATTCTATTACTTCCCGTGGATTTTTCTGAGCATCACCCCTGTGTGCAGTGTTATCGATGTACTGAGTAACACAGCCACACAATGTTCTGTCTGGTTCACCGTCACTTTTACCTTTGATCGGTTTGTCGCCATTTGCTGCCAGAAACTGAAAACAAGATATTGCACCGGGAAAACTGCGGCTGTGGTTCTAACAGCAACCGGCATACTGACCTGTCTGAGAAACTTTCCTCGATACTTCACGCGGGAACCCGCAATAATGATCGATAATGTACCGTGGTTCTGCATTATCATGGACAATTATTTCATTGAACCCGGATGGTTAGTGTATGACTGGCTCGATACGGTTTTAACTCCGTTCCTCCCTTTCGCTGTGATCCTGCTGCTCAACACTCTGACAGTCAGGCACATTTTAGTGGCCAGTCGAGTCCGTAAGGGGCTGAAGGGTCAGAACAAGGGAGAGAACCGCAGTGACCCGGAGATGGAAAGCAGGAGGAGGTCTGTGATTTTACTCTTCACCCTCTCCGGCAGCTTCATCCTCCTGTGGATGACAATGGTTGTAAATTTCATATATTATCAGGTCACGGGAACAGGATTCGATTTCAATGATTCTGAATGGATCTTTCACTACCTCGGGTATTTCCTGATGAATTTTAGCTGCTGCACGAACACATTTATTTACGCGGTGACTCAGTCGAAATTCAGGGAGCAGGCGATCAGCGCGGTGAAATATCCCGTCACTTCGATGCTTCAGTTGATTAACGGCGCCGCATCCTGAGTAGTCGCCAGAGGCGGCGGCAGAGTCTCCAGTCCGGTCTCCAGCTACTCAGATTCACCGCCTGATCTCCCAGGTGTTATTCCCGGGCGGATTGTCCCATCGACCGGAAGTCTGGGACGTTAAGATAGTGTGTGAGTCGGGAGTGGAAAAGCACCGTTCAAGAGAATCTGAACCTTATTTTTCCCGCCAGATGCCAGTCTACTTCGGAATGCCGCCCGCACATCCGTCTGCGGATATGTCCATCTGTTCCCATTCCGCTCACCAACTTCACTGTCAGACATTCCCACAAGACCGCGCGGGACGAGTCTGTTGCTCATTTAATAACCCAATGTGAATCACACCAGTCTCCACCATCTCGTTTAATGATTGGAAAAATTAAGGCACTAAAACTTAAAGGCGCATTCCCGTTATCAACTGGACTGGACTGGGGTGTAGAGAACTGGGAAATAATAGAGAACTGCTTCTGTCTTCTAATGAAAGCTAAATTACCCCCAACAAATCCTATCGATTAAACGTAATGAAACACAATACTATTAATTAAATTAAAGTCACACCCATGACTTAAGAGGCGGTTAAATGAAATCAGGTCAGGCCCCCAAAATTGCAATAAAGCCTGTATGATTTCTTTCCTGATATGCTTCACCCTGAAATGGCCTGTGTTCATAATGAAAAAGTCTACACAATCCAGAAATATGTTTTGGAACATGACAAAAGGAATAATTAAGCTTAGTAAGTCATGGCGATATACTTCCTTCGCTTCTTGTTTCTCCCATAAACCCAGCACTTTCATGTTCCCATTCTAGTTCATGTCAATATAATTCCGTCTGTTCTTGTTTTACCCCTTTCTCCCCATACACCCAACACGTTTATGTAGTCTGTAAAGGTGTACCCATTTTCCCATCAGTCTTTCCATCAGCTCCTAATTCTCAACATACATAACTCTGAACTTCTGAATTGTTAAGTGAAGTGTCTTTATCCACAGTTAAACTTTTGTAACTCACAGTCAACCCACTCATTCCCCTCAATACACCTGTGTTCAGGGACCTACAAGACAAAAATATATAAACAAGTACTTGAATATGAATTAATGCCTCGTGAGTTTAAGTTTACCAGTCACAGACGTGTTAAACTTTTTGAAGGCCTCTGGATAATACACGTTCTTTAACCTGTTGAACTGCAACTGCCTCTGTTTTCATTAGGCAACATTTTCACATTTTCACTTCTCCCTATGACTGACGTTCACATTAACTAATCTTCTCAATTAACCGATAGGCATCTCAGCCAGTGACAGCAGGGGACAGCGGACGGTCTGAGCTACGATAAGCCGTGTGGAAATCCGCCCCATGCTCCGCCCTTCTTCTTCTGCTCCATCGCCGTTGCGGAGTTCAGAGAGTAGCTGCTGTCGGAGTCTCCGTCCTCGGCTTTCACAAAGACGGGCGTGGTTACCCTTCGACGCCTCGGTGGGTCTATTCCAGCGATGTTTGTGGTGGCGGAGTAAAAGTGTTTTGCTAGTTGTTTCTTTTTTACACAACATTAGTGTGGAGAAAAGTTAAAAAATACAGTAAATTTAAAAATACATAAATAGAGCAAGAATGGATTCATCAGTTATTGTTCCCCGTTTCAACTTAAATTTATGCTCTCGGGAATTAGACATTTCCTCCTTGTGCAAAATACAGGTTGTCCACTCTGTCTGTGCCTCTCACATTCCGATAAACGTCTGCCAGACCTCCCTCAGCGTCCACCGCTCCAGAGAAAATAAGCCTAAACTGCCCAATCTCTTCTTATCCAGGCTGCAACCCGGTAAACCTTTTCTACTCACCGTATAAAACCTTCACATTTTTCCGATGATAGAATTGCAATACCTCAGATGCAATGAAACTAGAGATTTATGAACCTGTAACATACCTACCTGACACCGAATCTCAGTGCATCGACTACTATAGACAAGCAGGCCGGACATCGCCTTTACCATCCCATCACCCTAATGTTGGGCTTGAAATTCTGCCCTGTGTTCGTTTAGGAAGAGAGACAACCAACACCGGAATATTACAAAACTTGGCTTTAATGGTGAATCGTAACTGGCACAGCGAATCCACGGAGTCGCTGGAGAAGGCGCGTTCTGTCTTCCCCTTACAATCTGCTCTTATTTATACCCCTTTTCCCCCCAGCACAACCCCCCGCTACATATTAGGTAATATCGGGCACTTGTGTCCATCTTATTGGCCCGATGCCATACATTCACGAGTTACCTGTTTCTTTTGTTTACTGAATCGCGTGACACTAGTAGTTTCGGTGTAGCGGAATCCCCAGTTTCGCTTCCCCCCTCCCTCGCATTCCGATCTCCTAATATTACGTGAGCCACTCGTGACTTGTAATGGCAGTCTCGAATTAACCCTAACATTAACCCTAACACTCCCTCCCTTGGCCTCCCAGAGGCCACATCCCTTACAATCTTTTCCCCGGCTGCCGGGATCAGGCAGGGAGGTGAGCGTCCCCCGGCACTCTTTGGCGTGCCCTCCCTATTTGCATATCCTGATTTGTCCGACCTTGGGTCACAAAATATGGGTAGGGGTTCCCTAAACATCCGCAATTAAAACATCAGCATGCAACATTTCAGAAGACTTATTCAAAAGCAACTCTCAAATTTCCCCCTTGGCATGGCCCATTCCAGTCCGTGTTCTCCCATAGTGCGTCCGCTTTCGGGAGGGCCTCGATCTCCCCTTCCACCGGGAACAAGGGTGCCTGGTACGCCGGTGGAGGTCCATCCTTTCCAGTCAAGGCTCGATCTATAGTTCGGACAACTAGGATCCTGATACAGGATATGCAACAACAACCACACGTGATAAAGATAGCAATTGAAATAGACAGTCCTAGAGCCAACTGTCCCAGAAACGCTCCCCACTTGCCAGAGGTCTTATTTAGCCAGTAGAAAATGATGCCAGTTATTGTCCCCCTCCCTTCTTACCTTTTAATGCCCTGTTGGAGAGCTCGGTGACAGGGTATGGACCATGCCACCGTTTTCCGTTCCAGGTGAGCTTCCCCGGGCCTCGGAGGAACACTTCCACTCCTACCTTGATGGTGTCCGACCCCTGCGGCTGCTCACTGTTAGATTATTGAACTCGCACAGTTATCAATTTTACCATATTTCTAAAAACTCTCATATACTCTGTTACTCAACACACAAATGTCTGAGTTTTGGTAACTCGAAATTGAAGTGCTCCATGGCTCCCTAGTACACAGAGAGGATCAAATGTGGGACGGTCGCCTTTCAAAACCTGACCTTCGCGTGGGAGATTTCTCCTCTTAACAACCAGTCTAAGGTAGGCGCCGTCAGTATCCCTGTGTACTACGGTGTACCGCGACACTTTTCTCCTCCTCACTCCTGAGACTTTTATGCCCTTCGTGGGCGGCGGGTACCCTCACTCAGAAGACTTTGCACCGGCGGAGGATCCTTCTAAAAACATATAAGAAGAGTTAGTACTTACCAGTCACGATTCTGCACCGGGAATGATCTCTCCCAGGGTAATTTGGGGTTGGTGAGGATCCGTCAGCAGACAAGATCTAACTCGGTGATTTAACTATCTAGTGGAAGTCTTCGATATAACAGGCACTTCCTGACCTTAGTCGAGGTTGCGGCCGCAAGTTGTCTGCTGTCGGACCCGCCAGCCTGTGTTGTCTCTTCCCTCCCCACGTCGGGGTCACCAAATGTTGGGCTTGAAATTCTGTCCTGTGTTCGTTTAGGAAGAGAGACAACCAACACTGGAATATTACAAAACTTGGCTTTAATGGTGAATCGTAACTGGCACAGCGAATCCACGGAGTCGCTGGAGAAGGCGCGTTCTGTCTTCCCCTTACAATCTGCTCTTATTTATACCCCTTTTCCCCCCAGCACAACCCCCCGCTACATATTAGGTAATATCGGGCACTTGTGTCCATCTTATTGGCCCGATGCCATACATTCACGAGTTACCTGTTTCTTTTGTTTACTGAATCGCGTGACACTAGTAGTTTCGGTGTAGCGGAATCCCCAGTTTCGCTTCCCCCCTCCTTCGCATTCCGGTCTCGTAATATTACGTGAGCCACTCCTGACCTGTAATGGCAGTCTCGAATTAACCCTAAAATTAACCCTAACACTGCGCAGCCGCTTTCAGGGGGTTACACACAGGGATCCTCCATATCCTGGTGCATTTCCTCTAGAGTCATCTGTAGAATATATCCTTTGTATGGAATGTTAAACAGAACTGAATGCAATATTTAAAGAAACATACCAATTCAGGCACCATCTATGGAGAGGCATAGAGCTGACGTTTCGAATTAGACACTTTACTTTCAGCATTAACACTGGCAGTTCCTTGCCGACTTGGTGCCCTACAAAATAGTCCCGTCTGCTGCGTGTATCCCATCTCCTCTGGGCATGAATTAGCTTGAATAGTCACATGAGCACAGGAGCTGAAGGATACTTTTCCCGCTGTAAGAGTCTTTGACTTAATCTTTCTTATTTCGTACTTAACGACAATGTATTTTAATTTTGTATAATTACAAAGGATGGTTTATGAACGGAAAACGTTTGGTTTATTAACGGGAAATAAGGTGGGCAATTTCCTCAGAACCAGTTGGGATATACTGCAGATTATTGAGAGCCAAAAGTAAGATCGCAGAAAAGTGATTATAAATGTTTTAAGTAGGGGGTAGATCATCCTGGAAAATATAAACTCACGCAGTGGTAGGAAAGTTTTTGGAAACGATTCTTAGGGATAGGATATAGAGTTACGTAACACCACCTGGATAAACAGACCAAGATTCTCTTCCAATCTGTGATGACCTATTTTCTGGCCGAGTCCTTTCGACCTGCACCGGGACCATATTCGTTCACACTCCTCCCGTCCATGTACCTATCCAAATGTCTCCTGCTTTCACCACTTTCTCTGGCAAATCCATACTCACACTGCTTTCTGAATTAGGAAAGCATCTCATCTTCCCCTTAAGCATCACACCTTTTACACTTAACTTATGACCTCTTGTTCTAGTCTCGCCCAAGTTGAGGTGGCAAAACCATTTGAATCATTCTCTCCAAGTCAGGTCCTCAAATCCTGGGAAAATCATTATAAATGTTATCTGTAATCTTTCAATCTCCTTGATATCTTGCCCATGGATAGGTGGCCCAAACTGCACACAAAACTCCAGTATCGTCCTCACTACCGTCCTTTACAACCTCAACATAGCATTCCAATTCGTGTTAACAGTACTTATATTTATGAAGGCCAATGTGCCAAAAGCTCTGTCCATGACTCTACCTTGAGGTATGGGACTATATTGCCAGATCCACCTGTTCTCCACAGGTGACAATCCCCCACCAGTCACTGTGTTAGTTCTACCTGGTTATTCCCTGCTAAGTACAACACCTCACAATGGTCCACATTATATGCCAGCTGCAAAATCTTCAGCCCATTTATCTAGCGACTACAGTGCCCAGTGACGTCACACGCTGTTCTCTGTCTGGGAACAATTTATCAAGCTGACCAGTCGGAAACTGTTTTAACTTTTTGTAAGGCCTCTGGATATGACACGCAACTGTACTTCAGCGTGTTGAACTGCATCTGCCTCTATTTTCTCAAGGCGACATAGATACTATTTTCACATCTCCACCTCTCTAGTGAGTGACGGTCAGATGAAATATTTGAATGACAGGCAGCTCAGCCAGTGAGAGCAGGGGAAAGCAGTGGGTCTGACCTACGATAAGCCGGGTGGAAATCTGTGCCATACTTAGCCCCTCCTCTTCCATTCCATCACCCTTCCGGACTGCAGCGAGTTGCTGCTATCGGTGGTATTAAGAAAAGATACAAAATTACACTGAATTACAAAATACGTAAGTAGTGCAAAAATGACTCATCAGTTAGGGTTCTAGATTTTACCTTAAGTACATGGGCTCTGGAATTAGACTTTTCCTCCTTAGTGACGAAGATACATGTTGTCCACTCTGTCTGTGCTTCTCATATTCCAATAAACCTCTGCCAGACACCCCTCAGACGCTGCAGCTCCAGGGAAAATATCCTTAGATTTTCCAAACTGTCCTTATCTGCTCGGAATCCTGGAAAACCTCTCTACCCACCGTCCAAAACTTCCATATTTTCCTATAATAGAATCGCAGCACTTGAGATGGGATTAAACTGGAGATTTATAAAACTGCAAAATGTAGTATCTACCTGACACTGGAACCCAGTGCCTCGACTGCTAAAGACAGGCAGTCCTGACACCGCCTTTACCACCCACCCTGAGTAGCCACTTTCAGGGAGTTATACACTGGGATCCGCCACAATCCCGCTTGATGTCCCGCGGTGTCCTCCAGCACAAACTATCCTTTGTATAAAATGCAAACGGGAACTGAATGCAGTATTTCCGGAAACATACCAGGTCAGGCACCATCTAATGAGCCGATGTTTCGGATGATACCCTTCACTTTCAATATTGCCACCGGCACTTACAGGCCGAACTTGGTGCCCACCAAGACAGACCAGGGATCACCATTGCAAACTTTTGTCTGTATTTTTCAAACTTCCTGATATTTTTCCTGCATTCCCAGATTCCTCTGCTCTCTGCAGACCACAATCTCCTACCATTCACCCTACACTGGTTGTTCCTGGCAAAGTGCAACACCCTCACACTGGTCCACATGTCATTGCAGCTGCAAAATCTTCAGCCGATTTACCCAGCTGCTACAGACATCTTCAACTTTCGATAATCTACTTCGCTGTCCACTCGCGCTCTGAATCCAGGTGTCATCTGTAAATCCAGTTTACCATATTACCACTGAAATCCAAATACTTAAAGTGGCATGCAAAGGTTTGGGCACCCTGGTCAAAATGTCTGTTACTGTGAATAGCTCAGTGAATAGAAGATGAACTGGTCTCCGAAAGTCATACGGTTAAATACGAAACATTCTTTTCAACATTTTAAGCAAGATTAGTGTATTATTTCTGTTTTGTACAGTTTTAGAGTGAAGAAAAGGAAAGGAGAACCATGCAAAAGTTTGGGCATCCCAAAAGAATTGAGCTCTCAGATAACTTTTACCAAGGTGTCAGACCTTAATTAGCTGTTACGATATGGCAACAATGAATATAGAATTGAGACAGGCTTTTTTTTAATCATCAAATAAATCTTTTATTAAACACTGCTCAAGAAAACATAAAAGTAAACAAACGACTTACTTAACCGGAAGTGGACTGCTATACGGCAGCTCGAACAGTTCTGATAACGAGAAACACGAACTCAGTTCTTTAAAGTAGTAAATGCAAAAGTCCAATTGATTTACACAGTCAATTAGGAGAGACTTTCCTTGAAGTACTAAATTATCCTACGACGTGACGTTACTGCCGATCCTAACTGAAAAATGCCTTGCCCGAAGGATTTTCGATGAAGGAAATAAAACGGCTTAAAGACGCTGACCTTTCCTTGGAGAAACCCTGCTCCAGTCCTTTCTGCTCTTTAGCAGGGACTATCTTGCATTGCAAGTTACTGATTACTTCCGAATGAAGATTAAATAAGGTCGAACATGTTGTACCGCCGACAACAACAACTTTTCTCCATCCTTCAGCTTCCCGAATTTAGATAATTCTTTACTCTCCGACTGGAGTTTAACAAGCAGTGATTTTTAGAACTGCCGGTATAACTTTTCTTACAGTAGAAATGAAAACTCCCCCTTCAAAACGAAACTGCGGCATAAAATGAAATGCGCAGCAGAACGAAGTCACCCTCTCGAAAATGTCAGCATCCTTCCAACAGTGGGATGACCAGAACTGTATGAAATACTCCAGATGTGGCCGAGCCAGAGTTTAAAAAAGTTGCAGATTAATCTCCTGACTTTTCACCTCAATGCCCTTCTCCGAGCCTCTGTCAGGATCAAGCGTCAAGCTGACGGCCATCGCTCCAAAGCCCCACATTACCGACAGTAATTTATTAGCTAAAGGTGCTTCCACTGTACATATGCAGCATTTGTCAGACACAGACTATGGAAGTAAATTTTGACACAGTAGTTTGTGAAACTGCATTGAATTACCGACTCTTACCAATCTCCTGAAGACTATAAACTCTTAATGAAGGTTATGTTAGGGGACTCTACCGAGGGGGTCTCCAAAATAATGTCTGTCTGTGGTGATGAATAAACACTTTCCTATCCATGAAACGCTCAACGACTTCAGTGACTCGGTCATACTCAGAACATTTGGGGTCTCGTCCAGGACCCACCCCTAACCCTGACATATCGCCATCAAACTCACCAGTCTAGTGTGGGGAAGCATGCTTTAATCATAGCACCCTGTATGTGTCAAAGAACACGGCTCAAAGCCGAAGAGGCGGTAAGAAAGTCTGAGTGAGTGTGTGTGTGTGTGTGTGTGTGTGTGTGTGTGTGTGTGTGTGTGTGTGTGTGTGTGTGTGTGTGTGTGTGTGTGTGTGTGTGTGTGTGTGTGTGTGTGTGTGTAGACCCATTGTCTCTGCCTGACTTTGGATGACTATACAGTTGTCCGTCTCCAATTCAGTTTATCCCTCTTGGCTCATGCCCCTAATTTAATCTCCCTAGGCATTTGATAATGTACCCCATACAAGGCTTATTGAGAAAGTAAGGAGGCATGGGATTCAAGGGGACATTGCTTTGTGGATCCTGACTGGCATACCCACAGTAGGCAAAGATTGGTTGTAGACGGGTCATATTCTGCATGGAGGACGTCCACCAGTGCCGTGCCTCAGGAATCTGTTATAAGACCATAAGACCAAAGGATTTAGGACAGAAATAGGACGTTCTGCCCAATAATCAAGAACAGAGGTCAAAATTCAAATTGCATTTATGATTATTTTATGTACAAATGAAACAGCCTTGAGACTCGTCACCTGTCCGGATCAGCAGACACCCCCTCATGCACAGAGCAAGAATAATTTCAAATAGTTCACAAATCGGCTGTCTCCATTTAACAAAAGCAAGAACAGGAGTCAAAGTTCATATTGCATTTATTATTGAAGTCTGTATAAACGGATGAACCTTGAGATTCGATACTCCTTGAAATCCAACGGCTCCCAAAAGTCAGTGTGCACTCCCGAATCCGCCAACACACCCAACTCTGTGCAAATCAGTGTGAGCCCACAAATCTGTGCTCACTGGTAAACGCGCATTCAATCCTTAAATCAGTGTGCACCCCGAAAGCAACGGACACCTCACAATTCCTGTGCACCCACCCTTCACATCCATAGCCCTAAATCTTAGCACATCCGTAAAGCAAGATCAGCCGCCGAATCACTCCTGCCTCCCCAGGTCTTCACTGTGTCCCGTTCCGTGTGCATTCAATATTCGATAGGTTTCAAGCTGATTTCTCCCTCTTTTTTTCCCCAGAACCATCAAACGCTCCTTAAAGATTCACTCGTTCATTCCCTTTTCAACCTCCTCAGAGTTAAGCCCATGATATTGCTGTATCCCTTACAAGCAATGCAATGCTATATAGTTCACCGAACAAGTGTACACACATCCCTCTGTTGTCCCAGCCAAGTGTTCTCAGTCGCCGTCACGACAAAGCGCCAGAGCGCTAGATACACTCTGACACAAAGACACACACGGGAGTTTATATAAAACTCATAGATGCAGACACACAGTGATAATAATGAATACATTATGAACTTTGAACTTTTTTAACATGGAGGCAGCTATTTCGAGAACTGTTTCAAATGAGTTTTGCTCTCAAAAGCTCTGATGTGTCTGTGACGATTTCAGCGGGTTTGGGAGTACACATGGAAATGGGGCTGCACAGTGATTTGCTGATTTCAGGGCATGTTGGCGAATACTGATTTCGGAGTGTCAGTGAATTTCGGGGTGCACACAGCTTTGGGCGTGTGAGAGTGCAATGGGATTTGGGAGTGCAAATCTATCTGAGGCACCGCACAGAATTCGGTTTGTCGGCGGATTTGAGGATGCACACAGTTTGGGATGACCTTGGATTTCGGGATGGAATGAATCTCAATAATGTTTCATTTAATAACAAATAAACTTTAAACTTTGAACTTTAAACTCTTGCTATTTGATTTAAGGTGGAGACAGCTATTTTGTGATTTGTTTGAAATGATTCTTGCTCTGGGAGTTGTCAGCAGGTTTCAGATGTGCACGGATCTGGGTATGTAGGTGGATTTGGGAGTGTCGGCAGGTTTGGGGGTGCACACGGATCTGGGTATGTGGGTGGATTTGGGAGTGTCGGCAGGTTTGGGGTGCGCACGGATCTGGGTATGTGGGTGGATTTGGGAGTGTCGGCAGGTTTGGGGTGCGCACGGATCAGGGTATGTGGGTGGATTTGGGAGTGTCGGCAGGTTTGGGGTGCGCAGGGATCTGGGTATGTAGGTGGATTTGGCAGTGTCGGCAGGTTTGGGGTGCGCAGGGATCTGGGTATGTAGGTGGAATAGGCAGTGTCGGCAGGTTTGGGGTGCGCACGGATCTGGGTATGTGGGTGGATTTGGGAGTGTCGGCAGGCTTGGGGTGCTCACGGATCTGGGTTTGTGGGTGGATTTCGGGGTGTTGTCAGGTTGGGGGTGCGCACGGATCTGGGTATGTAGGTGGATTTGGGAGTGTCGGCAGGTTTGGGGGAGCTCATGGATTTGTGGATTCACACTGACTTGTGAGCGAACACTGAGTTGTGGTTCATGCGGCTTTGCGGGTGTGCACAGTTTGGGAGAACACACAGATTCGCAGATTAGCGCAGATTTGGGAATCCCGGTGGATTCGGAGGTTGTCAAATTTGATTCATTGATACAAACTTTAATAATAAATGCAACTTGAACCTTGACCTCTGTTCTTGCTATTTTTCAGTGTGCAGGCAGATATTTCGAGAACTGCTTGAAATGAGATAATGTAACTTGCATGTGGGGGCGTCAGCAGGTTTGGGGTGCGCACAGATCTGGAATTGTCGGTGGATTTGGGGGTGTCTGTGGATTCGGAGTGGGCTCGGATTTGGGGGTGCACACATATTTGAGGATTACTCTGACTTAGGGATGCTTTGGTGAATATGGGGGTGCACAGGGATTTGTGGATATGAACAGTCATAGGGGTAAGTCAGCGAATATGGGGGTCCGTGGATTTGGGAAACCCCCTGATGAAGGGATACAGATAAGTTTGATGAGGTGCGAAGATTTAAGGGGATGTCAATGATTATACGAAGTATATGAATGTGGGAGAGTGTTTGCAATTTAAACTTTGTTCTTGCTACTTTTAAGGTGGACGCAGCTATTTTGTAAAGTGGTTGAAGTGAATCCTGCTCTGTGATAGTGTAATGTGTAGGTGTGGGCACGGATTTGGGGTGCGCATGGATTTGCGGATGTGCGCATATTTCGGGACTTATCGGTGAATCTCGGGGTGCATACAGATTTGGTGGTAAATGTTACTTTGAGGATATGCACAGATTTAGGGGTAAGTCAGTGAATGTGCGAGTGCACTGGAATTTTCGGGTGTCGGTTGATTTTGGGGTGCACACTGATTTGAGGGTTGAATGAGGTTTTGCCAGTGAGCACAGATTTGTGGGTGCACACTGATTTGCACAGAGTTGGGGGTGTTGGCGGATTCGGGGGTGAGCACTGGCTTGGGGGAGCCGGTGGATTTGGAGGTGAGTCAGATCTCAAGGTTGTTCCGTTTTTAATGAAATATTAATAAATTCAATGTGGATTTTGTCCTCTTTTCTTGTTTTTTATTTAAATGGAGCTAAGTATTTTGTGAAATGATTTTTGCTCGTGGAAAATATAATGTGCTTTGGGGGTGACTGCTGAAATTGAGCTGTGACGAGTCTCGAGGTTGTTTTATTTCTACATACATTAATAATAAATACAATTTGAAATTCGGCCTCTGTTCTTACTTTGTTACGATTCAGCAGCCATTTGTGAAGCGTTTGAGATGAGAGTTCGAGAACATATGCATTACGGAGACAGATGGGAAGGGGCTGAAGCAAGGGGGATAAACTGAATTGGAGGTGCACGGGCACGTGGAGAGTCAGACAGGGACAAGCAGAGACACAGACACAGAAACACACTGACGCACACTAACACTCATAGACAGACAGAAAGATACACACGCGCAACACACACACACACACACACACACACACACACACACACACACACACACACACACACACACACACACACACACTTTCGTACCGTGTTGTGTGACACCTACAGAGTCACATGATTAAAACATACCCCTCCACCCCTCTGGACTGTTCAATTTCATGGCATGTGTTCGGGTTAGGGATGGGTCCTGGATGAGCCCCCAAATGATCTGTGTGTGACTAAGTCACTGAAGCAATTGGAGGATTTAGTGGATACGAAATTGTGTTTATTCATCAACACAAACAGACATTTTCTTCGAGGCCTCTCAGTGGAGTCCCACAAGCACAAACTACATCAAGAGTTTATACTCTTGAGGAGAATGGTAACAGTAGGTGATTCAGTACAATTTCACAGGCAAATTTAAATTTACTTCAATATTCTCTGTCAGACAACTGGTTCTTTTGAAGTACATATTTACAGTGTGTTACGTATTCAGGCAACAATAATTATAGATGAGTTAGACGAAGGGGTTTTATAACAAATAACACGTTTATTAAACACTGATAACAAACCCCCTTCAAATGTAAACAAACCCAAACAATGATCCGAGCTCAGCTGCTCAAACAGTCCTTAATAGCGTTGCAGTCCCAAACAGTCTTTAAAATGGTATTGAAAAGAACTCAGTTCTCTAAAGCGATATGCCGAAAGAAAACAGACTTTAAAACGATATGCCGACAGTTCAAAAGCTCACGGTACTTTTAAAAGGAGAGACTTTTTAAAGCGATGTAAATTCTCTTCCACGTCGATGTCCTTCGATTCCCAGCGTCGAACTCCCACGTCGAATTTTATTAAATATAACAACTTAAAGTGACTGACCTTCCTTCCACAATATTCTCAATCTCCCGCTTTTTCCAGCGGAGACTATCGTGAGAATAGTAAACGAAATCCTTCCGAATGAGGATCACACAAGGTCGAAGTCAATCCATCGAAAATCGATTCTTCTCGATTTGTCTTCCAAACTTCACTCTCCATTAGCAAAGAAACCGTTGGCTCTGACCTTTTAAACTTTAGGCATTAACAAAACTTCATTTTTAACTAAACTGCGTCATCACATTAAATCACACAGTAACATGAAGTCATCTTGGCAAATCCTGCCACGAACTGCCCCACCTGACAGGGTGGGTCTTCCTTTTATACCCTGTAGAAAAAACCTGTCACATGACCTCTACTGGCGGGAAAATGACATCACTCCACCATTACCTCATGTCCAGTATAACTTCAACCCCAGTCACGTGACAAGGGTACCACTGTCACGTGTCACGGGTACGTAACACCTCCCTCCAAAAAAAACATTTTTGGTCTGTCAAGAACAAAAATTTTAACAATTACTTACAAGAAAAACAAATGTATAAATTATATAACATGCACAATATACAATACAGTAGGAGTGTTACAATAAAAAAAACCACTCCAAAAAAAAACCATTGTACATTCAATATCGAGATAGACAATCAGCAACCACATTATCTTTACCTTTAATATGAGTTATCACAATATTGTACTCTTGTAACATCAAACTCCAATTTAACAATCTTCTGTTTTTGTTTTTCATCTTACTCAGAAAAACTAACGGATTATGATCAGTGTAAACAATAAGTGGTTTTTGAGTTGTACCAACATATACCTCAAAATATTCCAAAGCTAAAACAAGAGATAACAATTCTTTCTCTATTGTTGAATAGTTTCTTTGATGCTTATTAAATTTCTTAGAAAAGTATGCTACTGGATGATCAACCTCATCACCCTCATTCCTTTGCATCAATACTGCTCCCGCAGCTTCATCACTAGCATCCACAGCTAATGAAAAAGGTTTTTCAAAGTCAGGTGCCTTAAGCACAGGTTGTTCACATATCATTGTTTTCAATTTTTCAAATGCTTCCTGACAAAACACTGTCCACACAAACTTCACATTCTTCTGCAGAAGATTAGTTAATGGAAGGGCAACATTAGCAAAATTCTTACAAAATTTTCGATAATATCCTATCATTCCCAAAAATCTTCTGAGAGTTTTTTTCCCCCGTTGGAGTGGGAATTTCCAAAATTGCCTGAACTTTTGCCTGAACAGGAGCTACCTTACCTTGACCTACAACATAACCAAGGTAAGTCACAGTAGCATGTCCAAATTCACTCTTGGCTAAATTAATAGTCAAGTTAGCTTTTGAAAGCTTTTCAAACAATTTCTCCACCGCAATTATGTGTGCTTCCCAAGTATCATTTCCTGTCACTAAATCATCAATATAAGCATCAGTATCTTTCAAACCCTGAATCACAGAATTAATCATCCTCTGAAAAGTACCTGGGGCATTCTTCATCCCAAATGGAAGAACATTATACTCATATAACCCAGATGGAGTTACAAATGCAGAAATCTCTCTACCTCTGTCCGTTAATGGAACACACCAATACCCTTTCAATAAATCAATCTTTGTAAGGAACTTTGCTTTTCCAACCTTACCTACACAATCATCTACTCTAGGAATTGGATATGCATCTGTTTTCGTTACAGCATTCACCTTCCTATAGTCCGTACAAAACCTAATACTACCATCAGGTTTTGGCACCATTACACATGGCGAACTCCAATTCGAGTTAGAATGTCTAATAATATCATTCTCTAACATGTATTCAATTTCTTTCTCAGCAAGTTCACATTTTTCCATGTTCATCCTATATGGATGTTGTTTAATAGGTTTGGCATCTCCAACATCTACATCATGTGAAGCTATAGTAGTCCTTCTCGGAACATCTGGAAACAAATCCTTATACTTAAAAATCAATTCCTTCATCTGTTGTTTCTGCTCTAGCTGTAAATGTGCTAATTTCTCATCCATATTTTCCAAAATAGTCGAATTAGGTAACCTAACAGAAACAATGTTAGATTTAGAATGAAAGTCAGATGAATCATCTATCATGTTCCCAGTTAAATCCAACTCATTCTCACTAACCACAACAGTCACAGTATCAGATTGTTTCTCAAAATATGGTTTAATCATATTTATGTGGCAAAGTTGTGTTGACCTTCTACGATCTGGAGTTTTTATTACATAATCCACATCATTAACTCTAGACACAATTTCATAAGGTCCATGAAATCTAGCTTGTAAAGGATTTGTCTGCACTGGGAAAAGAACCAACACCTTATCTCCAGGCTTAAACATCCTCATCCTAGCTTCCTTATCATACCAAGTTTTCATTTTCTCCTGAGCCAACTTCAAATTTTCCTTGGCTAAGCTACAAGCTTTATGTAACCTGTCCTTAAATTTCAAAACATAGTCCAACAAATTAGTATGCACTTCCTTACTAATCCACTGTTCCTTCAATAAAGCTAAAGGTCCTCTAACTCTATGTCCAAACACAAGTTCAAATGGACTAAAACCTAAAGATTCCTGTACCGATTCCCTTACTGCAAATAAAAGTAAGTTTATACTCTCATCCCAGTCACTTTCATTCTCCACACAATATGTCCTAATCATATTCTTGAGAGTAGAATGAAACCTCTCCAAGGAACCTTGCGATTCTGGATGGTATGCAGACGAAGTAATTTGCTTAGCTCCCAATTTATAAACTATCTGTTGAAACAATCCAGACATAAAATTACTACCTTGATCAGTTTGTATTTCCTTAGGCAATCCAAAGTAAGTAAAGAATTTTATAAGAGCCTTCGTCACAGTTTTAGCTTTTATATTCCTAAGTGGTACTGCCTCTGGAAACCTAGACGAAGTACACATGATAGTCAACAAATACTGATAACCAGTTTTTGTCTTTGGTAATGGACCAACACAATCTACAATAACTTTAGAAAACGGTTCACCAAATGCTGGAATAGGTTGTAATGGAGCTACTGGTGTAACCTGATTTGGTTTACCCACAATTTGACAAGTATGGCACGTCTTACAAAACATCGCTACATCTTTTCTTAAACCAGGCCAGTAAAAATGTTTTAAAATCTTGTCCACAGTTTTCCTTACCCCTTGATGTCCACCTAAAGGCACACTATGAGCTAAAGTCAAAATCTCATTCCGATAAACTTTAGGAACAACTACCTGGTAAACAACATTCCATTCCTCACTTGCAGGAATTGTAGGCGACCTCCACTTCCTCATCAACACTCCTTTTTCCAAGTAATATCCTACTGACACCTTCTCAATTTCACTACCTAGTAAAGCTTGTTCCCTTAATTTTACAATCTCAGGATCTCTATTCTGCTCTGCTATCATCTCCTTCCGAGACAGAGATAAATCTTCATAGTCAGACTTACTCCCAGAATCTTGTTCAAACAACGAAGGTAAGAAAGTCTCTGACACATCCTCAAAACTCAAATCCTGAGTTGAACAGTCATGAGTAACAACCTCATTCTGCACATCAATCTTTTTAGCCATAGCTCTAGTCACAACACAGGAAGAATCTGTGTTAGAATTCACCTCTGGTTCCTCTGATTCCATTGTCAAATGCACTTCAGGAAAAACTTGTCCACCTGCCAAGTCATTACCTAACAATAAAGAAATACCCTTCACAGGTAAGCTATGCTGTAGTCCTACTTTAACAAATCCTGTAACTAACCCTGACTTTAAATTTACTTCATGTAAACGTACAGGCATAAAATCACTTCCAACACCTCTTATGTAATTTACCTCACCAGTATCACTCTCTTCATTAAACTTCAACACACTATCTAACATCAGTGATTGAGAAGCTCCAGTATCCCTAAGAATCTTTATTGGCACCAGAGTAGATCCTTCTTTCAAGGATACAAACCCTTCAGTTATAAAATGATCATATCCCTTTCTAACTTTGTCAGACTCTAACAAATCCTCATTTGTGTTTACCAAACCCTGTAACTTTACAGGTGCTTCAGTATGTTGCACACAAGCATCTGGAACTGCTTCCTTCTCTTTCTTTTTCAATTTGAAACAGTTAGCTATTACATGGCCAGGCTTCTTACAATAGTTACAAATAAGACCAAACTGTCTTTCCTTCACAGGTTTTCCTTCCTCCTTACCTCTCTCATTAACCTCTAATTTAATTTCTGATTTACCTGGAGTCTCCGTATTATTTTTCCTCTTGAAAATTCTACCCTGAGGAAATTTATTCTTATGGATTAAAACATACTCATCAGCTAATCTAGCACAGTCCTGCAATTTATCAGTATCCCTCTCATTTAAGTAGGTCCTTACTTCAACAGGAATGCTTCTTTTAAATTCCTCCATTAAAATCAGCTCTCTCAATGTCTCATAGTCCCCATCTACATTTTTAGAAGAAACCCATCTCTCAAAACACATAGCTTTATCATAGGCAAATTCCACATAAGTATTTTCCACAGACTTTTTCAAACTCCTGAATCTTTCCCTATAAGCTTCTGGGACCAACTCATACGATTTGAGAATATTTTCTTTCACAATATCATAATCTAATGCTTGCGCAGCAGTTAAAGCTGTGTAAACGTGTCTTGCCTTGCCTTTAATCACACTCTGTAACAACACTGACCATTTATCTTTCGGCCAGTCTGACATCCGAGCAATAGTTTCAAAATGTTGAAAATATCTCTCCACTTCTGTTTCACTAAATGGAGGGACCAATTTAATTTCTTGGCTAGCAACAAACGGTTTTCTAGAATCAGAAGACTGATTCTCAGACCTTAAATTCACCATTGCATATTCAAATTCTCTTTTCTTCTGCTCAGATTCCAATTTACACCTCTCTAACTCTGCTTTACTTTGTTCCAACCTCATTTGTTCAATTTGCAACTGCATCTCCAGACTACTTATTGGAAACGATTCTAAAATCGATTCTTCAAAATGACCCGAAGCCACAAAATGTGATGCGATCTTTCTCTGTATTACAGCTTTTGATGTAGTTGGCAAAATCCCTTTAAGTTGCAACCGATTAGCAAGTTCAGAGACTTCAGTTTTTTTCGCCTTCGCTAACAAATCCGCGTCTGGCGAATCCAGAAACTCATCAATATTCATCGTTGCCGAATACCACTCACAAGCCAATCAAACAAACAAAAAACCGAGCAATCCCCGTTACCAAAACACCGATTCAAAATTCAAAAAACTTTTTAAACTCAAATAATTCAATCCCGAACGTAGCCCCCATATTTATGTTACGTATTCAGGCAACAATAATTATAGATGAGTTAGACGAAGGGTTTTATAATAAATAACACGTTTATTAAACACTGATAACAAACCCCCCTTCAAATGTAAACAAACCCAAACAATGATCCGAGCTCAGCTGCTCAAACAGTCCTTAATAGCGTTGCAGTCCCAAACAGTCTTCAAAGCGGTATTGAAAAGAACTCAGTTCGTTAAAACGGTATGCCGAAAGAAAACAGACTTTAAAACGATATGCCGACAGTTCAAAAGCTCACGGTACTTTTAAAAGGAGAGACTTTTTAAAGCGATGTAAATTCTCTTCCACGTCGATGTCCTTCGATTCCCAGCGTCGAACTCCCACGTCGAATTTCATTAAATATAACAACTTAAAGTGACTGACCTTCCTTCCACAATATTCGCAATCTCCCGCTTTTTCCAGCGGAGACTATCATGAGAATAGTAAACGAAATCCTTCCGAATGAGGATCACACAAGGTCGAAGTCAATCCATCGAAAATCGATTTTCCTCTCGATTTGTCTTCCAAACTTCACTCTCCATTAGCAAAGAAACCGTTGGCTCTGACCTTTTAAACTTTAGGCATTATATAAAACTTCATTTTTAACTAAACTGCGTCATCACATTAAATCACACAGTAACATGAAGTCATCTTGGCAAATCCTGCCACGAACTGCCCCACCTGACAGGGTGGGTCTTCCTTTTATACCCTGTAGAAAAAACCTGTCACATGACCTCTACTGGCGGGAAAATGACATCACTCCACCATTACCTCATGTCCAGTATAACTTCAACCCCAGTCACGTGACAAGGGTACCACTGTCACGTGTCACGGGTACGTAACAATAATAAATGTACTTTGAACTTCTGAACGTCGATACTGTTGAATTATAATAGCTTCCCATTTCTCTAGCTTTCTACAAATAGTTGCTATATTCTATGCCCCTTCTTTTGCTTGGCCTCATCCTCCCTTTAAAATATTTCTTCCTCGGTATGTATCAACCCTGCGCCTTCTGAATTTCTTGTAAAAGGCGTAGCATTGACGCAGAGGTACAGCGGTACCTAAAGGTGTTGAGACAGATAAATAGAATGAAGGCATCCAGTGGGATACCTGTCGTTATTAGAAAGGCACTGAACTGAAGTCTTGGAAGGACTTATTAAAACATTAATTGTTTGAAAAGCTTGAGAAGTGTTTACTTCTGGTGCCTCACGATAGAAAACGTTTAATTGCTCTGGAGATTTACCAGAATGTATGGGATGGGCTGAGATACAAGGAGAGACCGCATTGGTGGGAACAATGTTCTCCTGGAGCATCCAACGTTGAGCGGTGATCTTAACGAAGACAAGGAACATGAGGTGCATCGATAATATAAATGGAGACCGCCTGTTCAAGCACGAGGGGGTGGTTGTAAAACTCAAGGGCATAGATTTTACGTAACAGGAGAAAGACTAAAATGGGACATTTTATCCACAGGCAATGATGGGGATGTGGAAGGAGCAACTATAGAAAGTGGTAGGGTTGGGTGCTGCTAGAGGGTTTAAAGGATATCTTTACAGGCTAATGGATAGTACCTGATCACAGGGTTATGGGCTAAACGCAGGCAAATGGGGTGAATTCAAATGGGCAGGGACCATTTGGAAGGAACCACACTTGCTGTTCATTGGGACTCTGTGATTCCAGACAGAGGTCTGAATAACAAGGAGTGTTTCAAGAAGAAGAGTGTGAGGTTTAGAGGGGAACTGAGGAATAATTACCTCTGAAGGTTACCATCTGGAACATAATAGACAATAGACAATAGGTGCAGAAGTAGACCATTCGGCCCTTCGAGCCTGCACCGCCATTTTGAGATCATGGCTGATCATCTACTATCAATACCCGGTTCCTGCCCTGTCCCCATATCCCTTGATTCCCCTATCCATAAGATACCTATCTAGCTCCTTCGTGAAAGCATCCAGAGAATTGGCCTCCACTGCCTTCCGAGGCAGTGCATTCCAGACCTCCACAACTCTCTGGGAGAAGAAGTTTTTCCTTAACTCTGTCCTAAATGACCTACCCCTTATTCTCAAACCATGCCCTCTGGTACTGGACTCTCCCAGCATCTGGAACATATTTCCTGCCTCTATCTTGTCCAATCCCTTAATAATCTTATATGTTGCAATCAGATCCCCTCTCAATCTCCTTAATTCCAGCGTGTACAAGCCCAGTCTCTCTAACCTCTCTGCGTAAGGTAGTCCCAGGAATTAACCTTATGAATCTACGCTGCACTTCCTCTACAGCCAGGATGTCCTTCCTTAACCCTGGAGACCAAAACTGTACACAATACTCCAGTTGTGGTCTCATCAGGGCCCTGTACAAATGAAAAAGGATTTCCTGGCTCTTGTACTCAATACGTCAATTAATGACGGAGGGCATGTTGCAGGAGAGTTTTAAGAAGAAGAGTGTGAGGTTTAGAGGGGATCTGAGGAATAATTGCCTCTGAAGGTTACCATCTGGAACATAATGACGGAGGGCATGTTGCAGGAGAGTTTTAAGAAGAAGAGTGTGAGGTTTAGAGGGGATCTGAGGAATAATTGCCTCTGAAGGTTACCATCTGGAACATAATGACGGAGGACATGTTGCAGGCAGGTATTTAACGACCATCTCTTTGAGCATTTGAATCACCAAGGCAGAGAAGGCAATAGACCAAACGTTGAATTGGAGAAGGCAGATAACTGGGATATAATGATGAGCCGAAATCCCTGTTTCACTACTTATATGCCGGTTCCTTAGCTTTTACACAGGCCTTTTGATCATAGTTAAAGACTGTAAAGTTTTATGAGAATTTTTTTATTTAGACTCCTTGTGCAGGTGCCGGTGGGCAAGTTATACACGGGTTTCTGAGATAGAGATTGGAATCCCACAAGGCTGAATTTATTATTTATTATTATAATTATTAATATTTTCTCTGAGATAGGTACAGGGGTGGGTAAATCACTATTTGCAGATGATGGAGGTTTATGGATTAGAGGTAGAAATGTCAATTTAACTGTCTATGGGATGCCATTAGCAATTAAACAGTTGGCAAATCGATGGGACTTGAGCTTTCAGCGGCAAAAAACACAAGTCACGTGTTTTATAAACAGGATTAATAGACCTGCGCTTGATCTGAATTCATCTGATCAAACTCTTGAAGACGTGTCAGTGGTGAGATTCCCAGGCAGGTGGATGCACAATCAGCTGACATGGAAGCACCGTGTCAGTAAAATAATTGATAAATATAAAGGAGCAATAAATATTCTCGGTGTCTCTGTGGATATTCCTCGGGAGCGACATGAAAATCTCTGCTGACCATTTACATTTGTTTCATTAGATCTTGCCTTGATTCTGTGGCTCATGGATCAGCTCCATCTCCAACTTTCAAATGTTTGGCGGTGATACAAGCACAGGCTTTAAGATTCTGTTGTGGTGCAGTAAGGTCGTCTCCTGTTTCAGGTTTACTGATTGATTTTACGGAGATTGAATTTAATGTTAACGTACTGGATTAATTTGAAGGAGCAAAGAAATGATCATCCTGTTAGAGGTGTGTCGGAGAACTGTTGGGAACATCACAAGAAGAGTGTTATAGTTTTGGGTGCTTGGGTTCTTATAACGCTGGGAATGTGGGTTCGTTGAATTATGCAACATGTTCCACAGTGGCATTCTCGGTAACCCCAACTTGTTTTTTCAATGCCTTTATTGATCTTGGGATACACGATTTAACAAAGTCTCAGAAGGATCAAAATTTAATTTAACTGGGATTGTCGGTGTGGCTGCTTTTGTGCCCAGATTATAGGTAACGATAAAGAAACGACATTGACCGATTTCTGAAGAAGAACATTCTCGATGCACTTTCAGATGAAGCACGTGACCCCATCGTGAACTTGGTCACATCCTCATCATGGAAGACAATCCAATTGATGTCATCCAAGCAGTCCTGTAGCATGAAGACCGATTGGTCGGACCAACAGTGGGCGGATCACCTATGGCCGCCTCTTGTTTCAGCTTTTGCCTGTACATCGGCAGAAGCCGGATCAGAGAGTGATCTGATTGTTGAAGTGTGGTCGGAGGAGCACTTTGTAAGCGTTATGGAAAGGTCGAGTGTGCCAGTTCCCTGAGCGCTCACCTGGATGTGCTGACAACACTTCGGAGGGACTTCAGTCAGCGATGCTGCATTAAAGTCACGGCGACAATGAAGGCAGCCTCTCGGTGGGCTGTCTTCAGCGTGTTAAGGGTTTCGTACAGTTCCTTGAGAGCCAGGTTAGTATCTGCCTGGGGCCGAATGTACACCGCTGTGATGATAACACCGTGAACTCCCTGGGCAGCCAGTAGGGTCTAAACAGCTGCTCCACATCTGGGCAACAAAGGATTGGAGCACATGCATATTCTGGGGGTTGCACCAAGCATTGTTGACCATGAAGCATACCCCACCTCCTTTACTCGTCCCAGTGAGGGGTTTCCACCTGTCCCCAGGGAACAGGGAGAACCCAGAGGGTTCGATGGCGTGGTCCGGTGTCTCCTCCGTCAACCAGGTCTCCACAAAGCACAAAACGTTATATTCTTTTGTTTCCCGCTGGTGAGAGATTCTGGCTGTCAGTTCACACAGCTTGTTGTCCAGGGACTGGGTTCTAATCACGCTGGGAATATGGGTTCGTTGGATTATGCAATATGTCCCACTGTCGCGTTCTTGGTAACCCCACATTGTTTTTCTCAATGCCTTTAGTTTATTTTAGGATACACGATTTAATGAGGTCTCAGGATTCTGTTCTGCTGGACAATCTTGATTTGTGGTATATTGTGGAAAATTATTATGATATGTTAAACATTGCTGCAGAAGAATCAAAAGATAACTTAACCGGGATGAGGGTGTGGCTGTTTTTTGTTCATGAATTACAAGTAACGATAAAGAAACAATTTATCAGTATATATAGTAGAATTTGTTTCCATCATTTGAGGCTTACAGTGGGTGGTGGAAATTTGTTCATGTAAAGTTGTCATTTGTTCAGATGCCTGTTCGGTTTTGATGAGTCTTAAAACAGGTAATTCCCGCAGTAGGACAGATTTACTGTTGGAAACTCATCAAACATTATTTCATACGTAGTGTATTGGGTTATATTTCCACTTCTTTTGGGTCCCTGCACACAGCGGTTCAGTTACAAAAGCTGTTAAAATTTCAGCTAGCACATCAGAAGCTAAGGGGTTGGTGGGTTAATAATTATATCCAGACTGGTGGGATAAAGGGCTTCAAAGGAGACACCTGTGCAGAATACATACCTGTTGGGTTTATGGGAGATTGGGGGTAAAACAAGAAGATAAGGAATTACACTGACAGGACTTAGAATTTGGCACACTCTGCCACTATTCATTCGTTCGTGTTGGAAAACATTACTCTGGGTCGTGTAGTTATTATTTAAAAGCTTTCTTAAGTAATAGCAGTAACTTTAATTTAATTCACGGTATTGTGTTTTGTTACGTACAATCTATAGGACTTTTAGGGGATAATTTAGGTTTCATTTGAAAAAGGAAGCAGTGAGGGTTTATGTCCCAATTCTCTACACCACACTCCAGTACAGTTAGTGGCTGGACTGCGGCTTCAAGTTGGAGTGTAACCGCAGTCTATCAAAACCCCGCCCTCGTGCTTCACGTTAGCCAGTCATTCAAGGGGAAGGCGGAGACTGCTGTGATTGACAGTGGATTAGCCAACCAGCATTCAACTAGACCGTCGCCATTGTGTGGGAAGGTCGGGCAGTGAGTTCGGTGGGAGGGAATGGGGAAAAAGAATGGACGTATCTACCGACCAATGGGCGGGGGGCATCCGGACTAGTTGTTTGACTGACATCTGACGGGTCCTTTGAGTTATCGACTCTGCAGGACGGTGCATTTACACTCCCACCCACACTTTCCTAATGTCCCGCCGCTGCTGGTCAAAGGAATAATCCGCCCGGGAATAAGACCTGGGAGATGAGGCGGTGAATGTGAGGTGTTGGAGCCCGGACCGGAGACACTGCGGCCGCCTCTGCCGTGTGCTCAGGACGCGGCTTTATTAATGAACTGAAGCCCCGAGGTGACCGGATATTTCACCGCGCTCATCACCTGATAACGTCTGACCGGCGCAATCCCCGCGGAGACAGATTGTGATTACATTAATGAGTTAATATTTAGACCATATGTGGGAGTTAATTTGTCTCAACAAAGTTGACTGATCAATTGAATATGATTCCACTGTAAATCTGCCTAGAGACTCGTCACAGCTCCAAATCAACAGACTCTCCCACATGCACGTTAGATGATCCCACAGGAAGAATCATTTCAAACAGTTCACAAAATAGCTGCCTCCATCTTAAAACGATGAAAATGCAAACTGTACTCATTTTTAAAGTATTTCTGTATGTCTGCATCTCAGTTTATATGTGTCCACGTATGTGTATGTGTCTGTCCGTCTTTTCATGTTTCTGTATGTTTTTGTGTCAGAAACCAGCTCGCAGACGGCGCTCGATCTGTAAATCCTGATAAATAGCTGGTAGGTCGTTTCTTTATCGTTACCAATAACTCACGCATAACACAGCAACATCAACAATCCCAGTTAAATTATATTTTGATCCTCTGGAAAATGACTTTCTCAATAATTTCCTTAATATACACTGAACCAACAAATTCTCAGGCAGAACAGAATTGTTAGACTTCATTAAATCGTGTATCCTATAATCAACTAAAGGCATTGAAAGAAACAAGGTGGGGTTACCAAGAACACGACTGTGGGACGTTTTGCACAACCCAACGAACCCATATTTCAAATGTGATAAGAATCCAGGCAACGAAAACTAAAAACACTCTTCTTGTGAAGTTCCCAACAGTCCTCCAACACACCTTTAACAGCATGAACATTTCTTCCCCTTAAATTAATCCAGTATGTTAACATTAAATTCAAACTCCACAATTTCAACCAGTAAAGCCGAAACAGGGAACGACCTGACTGCACCACGACACAATCTCAAAGCCTGTGCTTGTATCACACCCAAACATAATAAAGTTGAAGATGAAGCTGATCTATAAACCACAACCATAATCAAGAACAGATCCAATTAAACAAACGAAATTGGTCAACAAATATTTTCATGTAACACCCTAGAATACCCGCAGGGATAACTGAGAATATTTAATGTTTTTTTTATATTTATCAATTATTTTCTGATCCCGTGCTTCCATGTCAGCTTATTATCCGTCCACATGCCTGGAAACCTTACCACCGACACCTTTTATGGAGTTTGACCATATCAGTTCCTATCATTTCCAATCAAGTGCAGGTTCATTAATTCTGTCTGTAAAACACTTAATTTGTTCCATCTATTTGCCGACTTTTCGATCTTTTAATTGCGAATGCATCCTATATACAGTAAAATTGAAATTTCTACCTCTAATCCATAAACCCCCATCATCTGCATACAGTGATTTACACACTCCAAAACCTGTCTCAGAGAAAAATATTACGAATTATAAAATAATAAATACTGCCTGTGGGATCCCAGTCTCTATCTCATAACAACCTGAATATAACTTTCCCACCCATACCTGACACAAAACATTCAATTAAAACAACTCAAAGTTAGATAATAGCCCTTCCATCCTCATTTCCACAATTTCATAAAAATTATTTCCTTCCATAAATACCATCCGTCTTTTGAATAGTACAAAAACTGCTGTTACAAAATCTATACTTAACTGGCTTTACTAATACCATATTCCAAATATAAAAATGAATTCAATGTCATACTTGCCCACCCATACCTTTACAAGACGTACAAATAGAAACAATCAGCAAAAATTGAACAATAGCCCTCTCAAATGCATTTCCAAACATTAATCAAAAGTCCATCCTTCAATAAATATTATTTGCCTTTTCAATATCAAAAATATTGCTATTACAACATCTTTATTTAACTGTACTTTCCTAATATGATCTTCCAAATCCAAACTGATTCCAATGGTATTTAAGGCGGAGATTGCTAGGTATCTGAGTAGCCAGGGTATCAAAGGTTATGGTGAGAAGGCGGGGGAGTGGGACTAAATGGGAGAATGGATCAGCTCATGATAAAATGGCAGAGCAGACTCGATGGGCCGAATGTCAGACTTATGCTCCTTTGTCTTATGGTCTTATTCTACAGTTCCAAATTCTCCTCTGATAAAACGTGAAATTATCTCTTTTATCGACAATATAATTCAAACAGTCGATTACCATATAGTCCACAAATTTACATAAATGAGACACTAATGATATTGGCCTACAAGGAGGAGGATCAGACGGGGAGATCCAAGTTTTAGAATGGGAACTACTACAACCATTTTCCATGAGAAAAGCAGATGGCCAAACCTCCAAATACGATTCAGAAAGTTAATATTTTCACAAAAGAAAATTACACACATGCCTGTTGAATCAAGATTTTCTACTACAAGTTCATGATACATTTTATTCCCATTCACAACACTATACTCTGCCGTTTCCTTATAAAACTGACAACACCACCCCTCTACCAACCAACCCGTCAAGCCAAACGACAATATAATCCTGCACGGGAATAAAACTTAAAATGTGCAGGTTTCCTGAACAGATATAACATCGGAAGAATCTGACAAATCAGAAATAAACTGCTTAAATGTGTTGACCAAGTAAAATCAGGCTTCTTGCATTTCACTTCAATATTTCAATCCCATTACATATCTTCACAAGTAGACTGGGATGCAGAAACCCCCACAAATCAGAGCTTCATTTACAGCTTCCCACATAACACCAGTTACACCAAGATACCTTTCTGCAGCTTTCACAATAATTTTAATTTCCTCAGTACGATGAGATGTCTGAGCAGTACAATTCACCACATCGGTTATAAACATCACAAACTTCATTTTATCCAGCAGTGAAGTATCTTTGGTGAAAGAACTGTGATGCCGGTATATATCCACTGACGTCACAGTCTGTTCTCTGAGTGGGGTCACTTTATCCAGGTTACCTGCTCTGCTTGTTGTACTTGTCCTTGAACAGGCCCTTCTGCTCACTATGTTGTTCTGAACCAATTGAACTGGTCATTTCATGCCTTACTAAACCAATCCCTTCTGCCGACACAAGGAACACATCCCTCAATTCTCCTCATATTCACGTAGTATCTAATAGCCTCTTTCGCATCTGCCTCCACCACCACCCCCAATATTCACTCCAGACACCCACCACGATGGGAATGAAAAACAAAACTTGAAACGCAAATCTCCTTTAAACATCCTGAGTCAGGTTTTTAACATCATTGTCTTTTCTTATTGTTTTTTAGCAGCAGCTATGCAGAGAAAATGTACAAATTTACACTAAATTACAAAATACTTAAATAGTGCAAAAAGGACCAATGAGGATGTGTTCCCCCTTTCTCCTGAAGTGCATGCCCACTGGCATTGGACATTTCCTCCTTAGAGAAAAAATCCCGGCTGTCCACTCTGTCTGTGCCTCTCACATTCCTGTAAACGTCTGTCAGACCTCCCTCAGCCTCTGCCACTCCGGAGAAAATTCCCCGCGATTGTCCGGTCTCACTTTATCCAGGCAGCATCCAAAACCTCCACATAATGCCTGTCTTTGAAATCCAGTTCTCCAGATGCATAAATACGGTGGATAGTCAGTGCCTGTTTCCCGGGGCACCAATAGCAGACACCAGAGGGCATATGTGCAAAATTAAGGGAGGGAAGTTTAGGGGAGACATCAGGAGTAAGTTTTTTACACAGAGGGTTGTAAGTGCCTGGAATGACTTGCTAGGGATGGTGGTGGAGGCTAAAACATTAGGGGCATTTAAGAGTTTCTTGGACAGGCAGTTACTGGAGTAGGTTACATGACAAAAGGCCTGTTAAGTGTTGTATATTTCCAACTTCTATATGAAAGACAGGCAGAGGGATTAGTTTAAATGGGCACCAGGACAGCATGGAAAGGTTGGGCCGAAGGGCCTGAGTTAGTGCCATAAGTGAGGTTTTCTGTCCCAAACATCGACTCTATTCCCCTCAATTCCCCTGCCGGACTTGCCAACATCCTTGAAAAGGTGCATTCCGTTCTGCTAAGCATTCTATACAAAGGATGTTTTGTGCTGGAAGACAGCAGAGGAGATTCATCATGACTGACGGGGCTTGTGTCCAGAGACCTTCAGTGATAGGAACAGACTCAGGCCATTCAGCCCATCGAGTCTGCCACCTTTCCATCATGGCTGATCCCAGATCGCACTCAACCCCATACACCTGCTTTATCGCCATATCCTTTGATGCCCGGACCGATCAGGAAACGATTAAGGCCAAGTGCACTCAATTTAGTCTCATAAGGCATGCTCTCCAATCCAAGAGCAACATCCTTGTAAATCTACTCTACACTCTCTATAGTATCCACATCCTTCCTGTAGTGAGGTCACCAGAACTGAACACAGGACTCCCAAGTGGGGTCCAACTAAGCCCACAGCCCTGCCGTGTTGGGGTACAATTACTTATGCACAGGTTAGGAGAAATATAGCTTCAACATCACCTCACAGCTCTTGAACTCAATCCCACGGTTGATGAAGGCCATCACACTAGACGTCTTCTTAGCAACACTGCCAACCTGTGCAGCAGGTTGGGGACACAGACCCCAAGATCTCCACACTGCCAAGAGTCTTACCATTAAAATTATATTCTGTGTTCAAATTTGACCTGTCGAAATGAACCACTTCACACGGATCTGGGCTGAACTCCATCTGCCACTTCTCAGCCCAGTTCTGCATCTTATCTATTCCCCGCTGTAATCTCTTTTTTTAATTTATTTTTTATTGAAGGAATGACACAATACAGAATACGGAATGCATTACATGTTCCTCCGTTTTGCTTTTATATCTTTCCCCTAAACAACACCCCCAACTTTTGTGTCATCAGCGGGGCCTTCTGGGAGTTGTAGTCAATAATCCTAGCCTCCTCTCTCGCTCACTGCGAAAGCATTTTTTCTCTGCTACCACAGACATGACCGAAAAAGACTCATCGAAGCGCGAAGGGGAATGACATCCGACCTTGTGGACGCCGAGGCCAGTGACACCGACAGAAGTGACTCGATGAACTCCGCCATGGCGATGCAGAGGAAGAGGAGGGGCTGATCATGGGCAGATTTCCACCAGCCTATCGTAGCTCAGACTCAACACTGACCCCTGCTGTCATCTGTCTTTGGATGTAGTGCCTGTTAGTCAAATGGGAACTCACACAGTGTTAAGTTAATATGAACGTCAGTCAGCCTTCCTGTCTTTATGAGCTTGAGTTTGGATTTGTATCCGGGACAGGAAGCAAATTGGGAGAAAAGTAACTTTTTATGTGATGGTACATCAGTCTCCGAGTGACGTTATTCAGAATAAAAGGGCACAGGCCGTGGTGCGGAAGGCGGTGATTTACTGGAGGTAAAATTGAGATAACATTGGAAGGGATGTTAAACTTGGAGATGTTTGGGGTATGATTAAGGAAATGGGAATTGAAATGATCATAATATTCCAGTGTTGATTAATGAGGGCAAAATGATTGTTACTGAAACAGGGAAGGTTGTGTTACTGGCTGGGTCATTTGCTGAGATTCATAATCAGGATAATTTGAGTGAAGAAGTTAAACAATGTAGGGATATGTTTTTCAGTGAATACCCTGATGTGTTGGACGTCAGCTGTAGCAATGATAGTATCACTGATGGAGAGATTTCTTTGTATGAATTTAAGAAGTCTATTAATAATGCAGGTCAGGTGTCCCTGGGAAAGGGTGATATATGTATTTGTGATTGTACATAATTCTCTTTTGTGAAAATATTAATTAATTGAATAGTGCTTGGAGATTAGGCCATCTACTTTCCTCACGGAAAATGGCAGCAGACATTCTAAAACCTGGGAGGTCCCTGTCTGATCCTTCTAGTTAAGAGCCAATATCGTGAGTGTCTAATTTATGTAAACTGATGGAATGTATGGTAATCAAGCGCTAGAGTTATATTTTGGAAAGAGTGGTGATAAAGTGTTTTATTAGAGTGGATTATGGAAGGTTAAAATGACATTAGATTCAGTTTTAGATTTGGAAGATGATATTAGGAATGGAAAATTAAATAGACGTTGTAATAGCAGTATTTTTTTGATACTGAAAAGGGAAATGATATATTATTGAAGGAAGGACTTTGGATTAAGTTATGGAAATTAGGTGTGAGGGAAGATTGTATAATTTTTCTGAGTTTTCTTTTGGACGGACTGTGCAGGTACGGGTCAGCATATTATGTTTGTGTTTCTATGAGATAGAGAATGGGATCCCACAAGGCAGTATTTGTAGCCGTTCATTATTTAATATTATGATGAATGATATTTTCTCTGAGATGGGAAAATGGGATACCCTGGGTAAATCACAATATACAGATGACGTAGCTTTATAGATTAGAGGTATTAATTGCAATTTACAATTAATACGTCAAACAGGATTTTAAGCTTTCAGTCGCTAAACACATTACGTGTATCACAAACAGGATTAATAGACTTGCACTTGATTTTAAATTTTATCATTACTATCTTGAGGAAGTGTCAGTGGTAAGATATCTCAGTATGTGGATGGATAATAAGCTGACATGGAAGCACCTATCAGTAAAATAATTGATAAATGTAAAGTAGCTTTAAATCTCCTCAGGCATCTATGTGGGTATTCTTGGGTGCAACATGAAAATCTTTGTTGACCAATTATATTTGAATAATTTGATCTGTTCTTGATTATGTCTGTGTGGCTAATGGATCAGCTTAATCTTCAAATTAAAAATGTTTGTATGTGATACCATTAGAGGCTTTCAGATTGTGTTCTGGTGCGGTAATGTTGTCTCCTGTTTTGGCTTTACTGATTGCAATGGGACAATTCCCCTCACAGTAACAGAGGTTGAAGTTAATGTCAACATACTGGATTAATTTGCTGGGGCAAGGAAATGATCATCCTGTTAAAGGTGTGCTGGAGGACGGTTGGGGACATCACAAGAAGAGTGTTTTTTTGTTTTGGATGGCTGGGTTCTTACCACGCTGGGAATATGGGTGTATTTGATGATACAATGTGTCCCACTGTAGCTTTCTCTGTAACCCCATCTTGTTTTTTCCAATGGCTTCAGTTGATTTTAGGTTACACGATAGGATTCGTTTCTGCCTGAGAGTCGGTTGGTTCATTGGTATATTAATAAAAGTTATTATAATACGGTAACCATTTTTACAAATGAATCAAAAGATAATTTAACTGGGGATGTTGGTGTGGCTGTTTTTGTGTGCCTGAATTGCAGGTAATGATAATGAAATGACTTACAGCCATTTATCAGCATAAAAAGTAGAATTCTTTGCCAACAGTTTAACCTTACAGAGGGTGGAGGAAATTGGTCCTTATAATTTGTTTACAATACATTTCGGTTTTGATGAGTCTTAAACAGGTCATTCTGGCAGTAGGTCATATTGACTGTTGGAAACTCGACAAACGGTATTTCAACTATAAAGTTTGATTTATATGTCTGCACCTTATGGGCCCTGCACATCACACTGTTGAGGGAAATGATGATGTTGACTGTTTAGCACCAAAAGCTGTTAAATGTTAAGCTGTGGATATAGACCTTCCACTTAGCAAATCAGAAGCTAAAGAATTAGGTCATGTTAGGAATTAGGGGCTTATGGCAAGACTTGTTGGATAATGGACATAAGGACAGACACCTTTACAGAATACATAAACCCGTTGGGTTTACAGAAGAAGTGCTTAAAACAAGGGAAGGAATAATACTGACACAACTTAGAAATGCCCACACTATGCTTAATTCTGCCTTGTAATTAACTGGAAAACTTCATTCTGTGTCATGTATATTTTGTCATTACGAAACTGTCGAAACAAATGCTATTTCAATGTGAAGCATATAAGGCTGAAGAAAAGTCAAATGCAGTCTTCAATACAATCGGTGGGAGGGTAGATAATTTTCAGATAAAAACTTTATTAAATTATGGAACTGACTTTAAGTTCATTCACAGTTTGTGCTGGAAAATGGATGTAATAATTGCAATGTCACAATTGTATCCGGGACTTCAATATGCAAGAGGATTGGGGAAATCAGGTTGTTGTCAGATCACAAGAGGGCATTCGTTGAATGCCTACAAAACGGCTTTTTAGAGCAGCCTGTGTTTGGGCCTACTCGGGTAAAGGCTATCTTAGATTGGGTGTTGTTTAATAACCTTGATCTTATTCGGGAGCTTAAAATAAAGGAACCCAGAGGACGCAGTGATCATAATACAATTGAATTCAAACTGCAATTTGAGAGGGAGAAGCCCAAGTCACATGTATCAGTTTCGCAATGGAATAAAGGGAATTACATGAGAGAGGAACTTGCCCGAGTGAATTGCAGGATGATGGCTGAAGAGAGGTGGCTGAAATATCTAGAATTAGTTCACAAGGCGCAGGATAGACGTGTCCTACTGAAAAGTTTCTCAAATGGCAGGTGTAGACATCCGTGGTTGACAAGGGAAGTTAACGACTGTGTGAAGCCTAAGGAAATGGCATATAAGGTAGCAAAGATGAGTGGGATGTTGGATTATTTGGATGCTCTTAAAATCCAACAAAACACATGAAAAAAAGCCATAAGAATGGTAAAGATGAAGTATGACGGCAAACTGGCCAATAATATAAATCAGGATACTAAAAGTTAAGTTTTCAGTTACATGAAGAGTGAAAGGGAGATGAGAGTTGATACTGGACCACTGGAAAATTATGCTGGTGAAGTAGTAATGGGGGACAAAGAAATGGCAGATGAACTTAATGAACAATCTTCACTGTCTTTTCCGGTCAGCACCGCCCCCACTGGTCCCATTTAACCTGTCTCATTGCGGGTGGACTTTGGGACCCGGGGGAGCTCAGGACTCGCCACCCGCAGCTGCTGCTGAATCCCCGGGGTTTCTGTTCGGCTGACGGATGCGGTGAACGAGTTAAAATTAATCGATCGATCATTCTCATCTCATGTTTATTTCATTCCGTAGAACCATAGAACACTACAACACAGAAACCAGGCCATTCGGCGCTTCTAGTCTGTGCAGAAACTTTCTTTTGCTCGTCCCATTGACCTGCACCCAGTCCGTAACCCTCCAAACCTCTCCCATTCACGTATCTATCCAATTTATTCTTAAAACTTAAGAGTGAGCCCGCGTTGACCACGTCAGATGGCAGCTCGTTCCACACTCCCACCACTCTCTGAGTGAAGAAGTTCCCCCGAATGTTCCCCCTAAACCTTTCCCCTTTCACCCTAAAGCCATGTCCTTCCGTTTTTATCTTTCCTTATCTAAGTGGAACGAACCTACTCACAGTTACTGTCTATACCCCTCATAATTTTGTAAACCTCTATCAAATCTCCCCTCGTTCTTCTACGCTCCAAGGAATAAAGTCCTAACCTGTTCAATCTTTCCCTGTAACTCAACTCCTGAAGACCTGGCAACATCCTAGTAAATCCTCTCTGCACTCTTTCATCTGACTGAAATCCCTCCTATAGTTAGGTGACCAGAACTGCAGATAATACTCCAAATTTGGCCTCACCAGTGTCTCATACAACCTCACAATGACATCCCAACTCCTATACTCAGTACTTGGATTTATGAATGCCGGGATGTCAAAGGCCTTCTTTACAACCCTGTCTACCTGTGACGCCACTTTCAGGGAATTATGTACCTGAACTCCCAGATCCCTTTGTTTCTCCGCACTCCTCAGAGCCCTACCATTTACTGTGTATGTCCTACCTTGGTTTGTCCATCCAAAATGCAACACCTCACACTTGTCTGCATTAAATTCCATCTGTCATTTTCTGGCCCATTTTTCCAGTTGGTCCAGATCCCTCCGCAAGCTTTGAAAGCCTTTCTCGCTGTCCACAACGCCTCCAATCCTGGTGCCATCAGTAAAATTGCTGATCCAATGGACCACATCCATATCAATGATATAGGCAACAAACAATGGTCCCAGCACAGATCCCTGAGGCACACCACTAGTCACAGGCCTCCAGTCTGAGAAGCAATCATCCACTACCACTCTCTGTCTTCCACACAGCCAATTTTGAATCTAGTTTACAACCTCTCCATGGATACCTAGTGTCTGAACCTTCTGAACTAACCTCCCATGTGGGACCTTGTCAAAGGCCTTACTAAAGTTCATGCAGACAACTTCCACAGCCTTTCCTTCATCTACTTTCTTGGTAACCTCTTCGAAAAATTCTACAAGATTTGTTAAACACGCTCTACCACACACAAAGCCATACTGACTATCCTTAATCAGCCCTTGGCTGTCCAAATACTTGTATAGCCGATCTCTCAGAACATCTTCCAATAACTGACCTACTACTGATGTCAGGCTCACTGGCCTGTAATTACCTGTTTTATGTTGGAGCCTTTTTTAAACAACGGAACAACATGAGCTACACTCCAATCCTCCGGCAATGCACAGGTAGCTGAGGACATTTTAAATATTTCTGCCAGGTCCCCTGCAAATTCTACACTAGTCTCTCTCAAGGTCTGAGGAAATATCAAGTCAGGCCCTGGGGATTTATCTAACTTTATTCGATGTAAGGCAGCAAGCACCTCCTCCTCTTTAATCTCTAATTGTTCCATGACACTACTGCTTGTTTCCTTTCCTTCCATATACACTATGCCAGTTTCCTGAGTAAATACCGATGCAAAAAAACTGTTTAAGATCTCCCCCATCACGTGAGGCTCCACACATTGACGACCACTCTGATCTTCCAGGGGACCAATTTTGTCCCTTACTATCCTTTTATGCTTAATTTACTTGTAGAAACCGTTCAGGTTTACCTTCACATTATCTGCCAAAGCCACCTCATGTCTTTTTGCCTTCCTGATTTCCTTCTTTAGTATTTTCTTACGTTTTCTATACTCTCTAAGCAACTCATTTGTTATATCCCCCTCCCCCCCGCCCCCCCCCCCCCCCCCCCAAGCAGCACTGGCAAATCTAGTGTTAGGATGTTAGGGGGTCTGTGGGAGGAGCCACAGGATGTTAGTCCCCCTCCAGTTCAGAGGCAAACCGTCCCGTCGGAACAGGCCCCACCTTCCCGGGAACAAAGCCCAATTGTCCAGAAACATGAAGCCCTCCCTCCTGCACCATCTCCTTAGCCACGTATTTAGCTGCACTCTCCGCACATTTATATTTACAGGGACTTTACTCCTGACGCCGGTCCCGGGACCCGACCCGTTTACAGACCCGGAGCAGAACTTGAGCAGATTCTCAGCCATTGGTTTTCATCCCAGGTCGCGAAGAAAGGATAAAGTTTCCCCGTGAATTTATTTCCCAGTGAAGGTGTGGAGATGGGACTTGGTCTCGGCGTTGTAAAATGAAACTGTCCCGGACTCGTAACTGAGATAAACTCTCCCACCCTCCCGGGGATAGGACCGGCAGGGAGACCGGACTCGGGGGAGGTGGGATCACCGTACACGTCACAACCCCGATGTAACACCTCATCATCCCACCCGATGACCCAGAATCCGGTCTCCGGACTCAAACTGACCCCTCCCTTCCTCTTCACAGACTCTGCGGCGACTCCCAGATACCAGCCCCGATTTCCCGTCACCTCCACCTCCCAGTAATGTCTCCCCGATGTGAATCCCTCCGATCCCAGCACACAAGGCTGGTCTGTGAATCTCTTCCCCGTGTCAGGGAGATTCCTTCCAGGTCCTGGTCGGTCTCACACTCTTCCGATCCTCAGACACCTCGAGCCACGGATTCGCCGTTTCCACATCCAGGGTGACAGAGACTGGGGGGAGAAGCTGAGAATTAGAGAGTCCCCGGGGATCGTGCAGCGCGGCCCCGGGAATCGGGGGAGACTCGGGCAGCGCGGTCCCGGGGATCGGGGGGGGGGAGACTCGGGCAGCGCGGTCCCGGGGATCGGGGGGAGACTCGGGCAGCGTGGCCCCGGGGATCGGGGGGCAGACTCGGACAGCGCGGCCCCGGGGATCGGTGGGGACTCGGACATCGCGGCCCCGGGGATCGGGGGGACTCGGACAGCGTGGCCCCGGGGATAGGGGGAAACTCGGGCAGCGCGGCCCCGGGGATCGAGGGGAGACTCGGGTAGCGCGTCCCCCGGGATCGAGGGGAGACTCGGGTAGCGCGTCCCCGGGGATCGGGGGGGGAGACTCGGACAGCGCGGCCCCGGGGATCGGTGGGCTCGGACAGCGTGGGCCCCGGGGATAGAGGGAGACTCGGGCAGCGCGGCCCCGGGGATCGAGGGGAGACTCGGGTAGCGCGTCCCCGGGGATCGAGGGGAGACTCGGGTAGCGCGGCCCCGGGGATCAGGGGGAGACTCGGACAGCGCGGCCCCGGGGATCGAGGGGAGACTCGGGTAGCGCGGCCCCGGGGATCAGGGGGAGACTCGGACAGCGCGGCCCCGGGGATCGGGTGGACTCGGACAGCGCGGGCCCGGGGATCGGGGGAAAACTCGGACAGCGCGGCCCCGGGGATCGGGGGGAGACTCGGGCAGCGCGGCCCCGGGGATCGGGGGGGAGTACTCGGGCAGCGCGGCCACGGGGATCCGGGGGAGACTCGGGCAGTGCGGCCCCGGGGATCGAGGGGAGACTCTGGTAGCGCGGGCCCCGGGGTTCGGGGGGAGACTCGGGAAGCGCGGCCCCGGGGATCGGGGGGAAAACTCGGACAGCGCGGCCCCTGGGATCGGGGGGGGGAGACTCGGACATCGCGGCCCCGGGGATCGGGGGGACTCGGGCAGCGGGGCCCCGGGGATAGGGGGAGACTCGGGCAGCGCGGCCCCGGGGATCGGGGGGGAGACTCGGGCAGAGCGGCCCCGGGGATCGGGGGGGGGAGACTCGGGCAGCGCGGCCCCGGGGATCGGGGGGAAAACTCGGACAGCGCGGCCCCGGGGATCGGGTGGACTCCGGTAGCGCGGCCCCGGGGATCGAGGGGAGACTCGGGTAGCCCGGTCCCGGGGATCGAGGGGAGACTCGGGTAGCGCGGCCCCCGGGGATCGGGGGGAGACTCGGACAGCGCGGCCCCGGGAATCGGGTGGACTCGGACAGCGCGGGCCCGGGGATCGGGGGAAAACTCGGACAGCGCGGCCCCGGGGATCGGGGGAGACTCGGGCAGCGCGGCCCCGGGGATCGGGGGGAGACTCGGGCAGCGCGGCCACGGGGATCCGGGGGGAGACTCGGGCAGTGCGGCCCCGGGGATCGAGGGGAGACTCTGGTAGCGCGCGGCCCCGGGGTTCGGGGGGAGACTCGGGCAGCGCGGCCCCGGGGATCGGGGGGAAAACTCGGACAGCGCGGCCCCTGGGAATCGGGGGGGGGGGAGACTCGGACATCGCGGCCCCCGGGGATCGGGGGGACTCGGGCAGCGGGGCCCCGGGGATAGGGCGAGACTCGGGCAGCGCGGCCTTGGGGATCGGGGGGAGACTCGGGCAGAGCGGCCCCGGGGATCGGGGGGAGACTCGGACATCACGGCCCCGGGGATCGGGGGGACTCGGGCAGCGGGGCCCCCGTGGATAGGGGGAGACTCGGGCAGCGCGGCCCCGGGGATCGGGGGGACTCGGACAGCGCGGCCCCGGGGATCGGGGAAAGGCCCCTGGCCCTCATACGCGGTCGGGTGGACGACACGAACCTTTCCCGTGGTTTGACCGACCAAAAGCGGATGGACAGCTAATGTCCCCCCCAGGGGTTTTATGCTGGACGGTGAGCAGAGAGACCCCTGGTGCTTGACTCCTCAGACAGGGGAAACATCCTCCCTCACTCCTGCCTATTGACCCCTGAAAGAATTTTGTGTTTCCATGAACTCTCCTCTCATTCTTCGAAACACGGAACAGAGAACATAGAGCGTACAGACACAGAAAACAGGGGAGAGATGAATGGCAGATTGAACCAGGAGTGGGAGGGGTGGAAAGCCTGTGGGTGAACTGTGTGTGTAGACGTAATGAGAAGCTGGAGGGGGCAAAGATGGCAGATGAGGATGACTTTGTCCCTTTCCCACAACCCCATCCCCCGCAGCCCCTCATTAGGACTGGGGATGAATTTGCAGGAACCCTTAAGCAACACAGGTCTTGATGAAGTGTTTTCAGTCTGAACCGTGGACTGTTTACTCTTTTCCATAGAAACTTCCCGGCCTGCTGTTCCCCAACAATTTGTGTGTGTTACTTCTGCTTTAAATATACTCAATTATTTGGCCTCCACAGCTGCCTGTGGCAGATTCACTATCCTGTGGATAAAGGAATTCCTCCTCATCTCTCCTAAATGGACATCTCTGTAGTGGGAGGCTGTGCTTAACATTCTCAACCCCACCTACATCCTCCCAACATCAACTCTCTCCCCGACAGGTGTCAGAGAGATCTGGCGAGACCCTTCATCAGGACCTGTGTAGCTTGGATTACCAGCATTTGCAGATTTCTCATGTTTGATTTTTAAAGCAGAAGTTAATAAGTAAACTTCTTGATCAGTCAGATTCTCAAAAGTTACGGGGAGGAGGCAGGAGAACAGGGGTGAGGGGGATAATAAATCAGCTTTTCTTCTAAACTCCTGTGCATACAGGCCCAGAACCATCAAACACTCCTCATATGTTAACTCTTTCATTCCCGGAATCATTCTTGTGAATCTTCTGCACCCCCCTCCAATGCCAGTACTTGTTTTCCGATAGAAGGGACCCAAAACTGCTTACAATACTCCAAGTGTGGTCTGAACAATGCCTTATAAAACCTCAACATTACATCCATGCTCTTGTACTCTAATCCTCTCGAAATGAAAGCAAACATTGAGTTGGCCAAATCTTACCACTGACACAGACTGCAAGTTAACATTCAGGGAATCCTGCACAAGGACAACCCATGTCCCTTTGCACCTCTGATTTTTGAATTTTGCCCTTTTTGTCTATGAATTGTCAATGCCTTTAATCCTTCGACCAAAGTCGTACCTGCCTAATTCTACCTGTGCTATAAGATCCTTATTATGTATACTGGTGCATTTAAATAAGACCATAAGACAAAGCAGTAGAAGCCGGACATTCGGCCCTTCGAATCTGCTCCGCCATTTTATCATGAGCTGATCCATTCTCCCATTTAGTGCCACTCCTCCACCGTCTCACACCATGACCTTTGATGCCCTGGCTACTCACATACCTATCAATCTCTGCCTTAAATACACCCAATGATCTGGTCTCCACTGCCTCAAAAAATTCACAGATTCACCACCCTCTGGCTAAAAAAATGTCTTCGCATCTCCGTTCTGAATGGTCGCCCTTCAATCCTTATGTCATGCTCTCTCGTACTAGACTCCCCCACCATGGGAAACAACTTTGCCACATCCACTCTGTCCATGCCTTTTATCATTCGAAATGTTTCTGTGAGGTTCCCTCTCATTCTTCTAAACTCCACGGAGTACAGTCCAAGAGCGATTAAATGTTCCACATATCTTAACCCTCTCATTCCCGGAATAATTCTAGTCAATCTTCTCTGAACCCTCTCCATTGTCAGAACATCCTTTCTTAAATAAGGAGCCCAAAACTGCACACAGTATTCCAAGTGAAGTCTTACCTTATAGAGCCTCAACATCACATCCCTGCTCCTATACTCTATTCCTCTGGAAATGAATGCCAACATTGCATTCGCCTTCTTCACCACCGACTCAACCTGGAGGTTAACCTTAAAGGTATTCTGAACGAGCACTCCCAAGTCCCATTGCATCTCAGACCTTTGAATTCCCTCTCCATTTAAATAATAGTCTGCCCATTTATTTCTTCTACCAACGTGCATGACCATACACTTTTCAACATTGTATTTCATTTGCCACTTCTTTGACCATTCTTCCAATCTATCCAAGTCTCTCTGCAGACTCTCTGTTTCCTCAGCACTACCGGCCCCTCCACCTATTTTTGTATCATCAGCAAACTTAGCCACAAAGCTATCTATTCTATAATCCAAATCGTTGATATGCAACGTAAAAAGAAGCGGCCCCAACACGGACCCCTGTGGAACACCACTGGTAACTGGCAGACAACCAGAATGGGATCCTTTATTCCCACTCTCTGTTTCCTGCCTATCAGCCAACGCTCTATCAACGTATGTAACTTTCCCGTAATTCCATGGGCTCTTATCTTGTTTAGCAGCCTCATGTGCGGCACCTTGTCAAAGGCCTTCTGAAAATCCAAATACACAACATCCACTGCATCTCCCTTGTCTAGCCTACTTGTAATTACCGCAAAAAATTTCAATGGGTTTGTCAGGCAGGATTTTCCTTTAAGGAAACCATGCTGACTTTGGCCTATCTTGTCATATGCCTCCAGGTACTCCGTAACCTCATTCTTATCAATTGACTCCAGAAACTTCCCAACCATTTCTCAAGCTAACAGGTCTATAATTCACTTTTTGCTTCCTTGCCCCTTTCTTAAATACCAGAGTGGCATTTGCAATCCTCCACTCCTCCGGAACCATGCCAGGGTCTATTGACTTTTGAAAGATCATTGCTAATGCCTCCGCGATCTCCACAGCTACTTCCTTCAAAACACAAGGGTGCATTCCATCTGGTCCAGGAGATTTATCTACCCTTAGACTATTCAGCTTCCTGAGTACTTTCTCTGTCGTAATTGTGACTGCGCACACTTCTCTTCCCTGACACCCTTGAGTGTCCGGTATACTGCTGATATCTTCCTCAGTGAGGACTGATGAAAATACTCCATCAGTTCCTCAGCCATCTCCTTATCTCCCATGACAATTTATCCAGCATCATTTTCTATTGGTCCTTTCTCCACTCTCACCCGTCTTTCATTCTTTATATACTTGAAAATGCTTTTAGTATCTTCTTTGATATTATTTGCTAGCTTCCTTTTATAGTTCATCTTTTCCCTCTTAATGGCCTTCTTAGTTTCCTTTTGTAAGCTTTTAAAGACTTCCCAATCCTCTGTCCTCCCACTAATTTTTGTTTCCTTGAATGCCCTCTCCTTTGCTTTTACTTTGGCTTTCACTTCTCTTGTCAGCCACGGTCGCATCCTTTATCCATTCGAAAATTTCTTCTTTTTTGGAATATATCTGTCTTGCACATTCCTCACTTCTCGCATAAACTCCAGCCACTGCTGCTCTGCTGTCCTCCCGCTAGTGTCCCTTTCCAGTCAAATTTGGCCAGTTCCTCTCTCGTGCCAGTGTAATTTCCTTTACTCCACTGAAATACCGACACATCGGATTTCGGCTTCTCTTTCTCAGATTTCACAGTGAACTCAATCATGTTACGATCACTGCCTCCTAACGGTTCCTTCACCTCAATCTCTCTAATCACCTCTGGTTCATTACACAATATCCAAACCAGTACCTCTGATCCCCTAGTGGGCTCAACAACAAGCTGTTGTGAAAAGCCATCTTGTAGACAATCTACAAATTCTCTGTCTTGAGATCCAGTGTCGACCTGATTTTCCCAATCCACTCGCATGTTAAAATCCCCCACAATTATCATAACACTGCCCTTCTGGCAAGCCTTTTCTATTTCCTGTTGTAATTTGTAGTCCACCTCACTGCAGCTGTTAGGAGGCCTGTATATAATTGCCATCAGGGTCCTTTTTACCGCTGCGATTTCTTCGCTCAACCCATAAAGATTCTTCCGATCCTATCCCATCTCTTTCTGATGATTTAACATCATTTCTTGCCAATAAAGCCACGCCACCCCCTCTGCCTACCTGCCTATCCTTCCGATACACCGTGTATCCTTGGACATTCAGCTCTCAGGGACATGCATCCTTTAGCCACGTCTCAGTGATGGCCACAAAATTATACCTGCCAATCTGCAGCTGTATGACAAGATCATCCACCTTATTCCTTATGCTGTGTGTATTCAAGTATAACACCTTAAGTCCAGTATTTGGTACTTTTTGTTTTCATTGCACTGCAATTCATCCCAGAGGCTGCAAATTTGCCCCATCACCTGCCTGTCCTTCCTGACATCTTCACTGCTCACTATCTTAGATTTATTTCCGTTTTCCCCCCTCCTCCGCTCTATCATTCCGGTTTCCCATCCCCCTGCCAAATTAGTTTAAACCCTCCCTAACAGCTCTATTAAACATTCCCGCTATGGTTCAGGTGTAACCCGTCCTTTTTGAACAGGTAATACTAACCCCTCAAGAGATCCCAATGATCCAAGAATCTGAAGCCCTGCCCCCTGCACCAGTCTTTCAGCCATGCATTCATCAGCCTGATCCTACTATTCTTGCCCTCGCTCGCACGTAACACAGGTAGCAATCCTGAGAATACTACCCTGGAGGTCCTGCTTCTCAGCTTCATTCCTAACTCCCGGAAATCTCTCTTCAGGACCTCCTCCCTTTTCCTCTCTATGTCATTGGTACCAACATGTACCAAGACAGCTGGCTGTTCGCCCTCTCCCTTCAGAATATTCTGTACCCGATCCGAGACATCTCATACCCTGGCACCTGGGAGATAACACACCATGCGAGTATCTCTACCAGGCTGACAGAATCTCCTGTCTGTTCCCCTGACTATGGAATCCCCTATGACTACCGCATTCCTCTTCTCCCTCCATCCCTCCTGCACAACAGCGCCAGGCTCAGTGCCAGAGACCCGGTCACCATGGCCGTCCCCTGTCAGGTCATCCCCCTCAACAGCATCCAAAACGATATACTTGTTGCTGAGGGGGGCAGCCACAGTGGTGCTCTCCACTATCCGGGCATTTCCCTTCCCTCTCCTGACAGTTAACCAGTTTTCTGACCCCTGTAGCCTAGGGATGACTACCTCCCTGTAGCTCCTGTCTATCACCTCTTCATTTTCTCTAATAAGCAGTAGGTCATCAAGCTGCAGCTCCAGATCCCTAACACGGTCTCCGAGGAGCTGAATCTCGGTTCACCTGGTGCAGATGTGGCTATCAGGGAGGCGGGAGGTCTCCCAGGTTTCCCACATCTGACACCCTGAACAAAGCACTAACCCTGCAGACATGCTACCTAATTCAACAGGAATGAAACAAAGAAAGATAGGTCAACTCACCCACTTACTTCGCCAAACACAGAAACTTATTAAACCGTTAGCTAATGTGCCCTGCTGTTCCCCCGTCCGTCCAGGCCGATTTGCCAAGGGGAGGAAAAGAGTCGGTGCCTCGCTCTCGCCTCTTCCCGTTACCGCCTAAGCCCGTTGAGCCAAAGCCCTACACTCTGCTGCCACCCACTCCGCTGCCCGCTGTATAGGGTGGTCAACTTTTTAAACTTTCCACGCTGTCCTACGCAGTCTCGCCGTTCTTGTATGCGAAGTGTTTTACAGAACTGCCTTCCTTCAGAATTTAGCTCCCACACCGCCCTTCTTGTCCCAATCTAAAAAAACACTTTCAGCCATGTATTCATCAGCCTATTCCACACTGTCCACATGAAATTCAGCAAGGCCTTTGATGTCGATGATAGACCACACTTGGAGCATTGTCTGCATTTCCGGTTCCCGAATATGGGGAGGATGTCATTACACTGGACAGGAGGCTTCTGGAGGATGTTACCAGGACTGGGGGCTTGGGTTAAAAGCAGAGGGTGGATAAGCTTGGGCTATTCAGCTTAGTGTAGGATGTTCAGGTATGATCCCTTATCAAGGTAAATAATTCATAAGGTGCTAAAATAAAGTTTCTGTTTCCAAGAAATGGGAGTACTGAACCAAAGGCCTCAGATTGAAAATGAAAATGGAATTTTTTCTGAGTGGTCTATCGGGTAATATTCTCATAGAGAGGGAGGTTGGTAAATGGAATTTGCCCTCAGACACTGTAGAAACTCGTAAAAATAATATATTTGAAAATAAATTTGGGCAGGTACACAGTTGGGAAATGGTTAGAGGGATGGAAGGGGGAAAACACACACAAATGGGGCATGCACAAGAAGACATCTTAGTCTTGCAGCTTGATGAAGTGGGCCGTGGGTTCAACATCCGTCAAACCCTCCCAGATCATCCTCCTGAGGAATCTCACCCCGGAGTCTGTCTGTGAAGTGTTGATGTGACTTCACGTCAGAGGGCAGCTCAGTGCCACAGAACAGACAGACTGGGTAAGGACGGCAGATTTCAATCATAAATGGAAATTTGTGCCTGTTTCTGTGGCTGTGTGTCACACTCTGATAGTATATTGTGTGTGTGTGTGTGTGTGTGTGTGTGTGTGAGTGTGTGTGTGTGTGTGTGTGTGTGTGTGTGTGTGTGTGTGTGTGTGTGTGTGTGTGTGTGCGTGTGTGTGTGTGTGTATTGTCGTAAATACACAAGTGTGCACATTGAAGAATTTGTATGTTACAGTGTGTCATCACATGTCTGGTGGGTGTTGACAATGTGTCACATGTGATTGAGTTGTTTAAATGAATAAATGATTGTCTCTGAAGAGATTGGTTTCCAGGTTACTGAGGGAAATAACAACGTAGTTTGCTGAGGCTCTGACTACAATCTGCCAGTCCTTCCTGTGTATCTGTGTGAGGGAGCTTTGCCAGGCCGGTTATGCTGTGTGTGCTTCTCCCGAGATGAAATCTTGACCCATGTCAATGCTTGTTGGTGTGTCCGAGCTCATTCTCACAATGCTTCAATGTATTGGTCTGATCACCATAAGACATAGGAGCAGAATTAGGCCATTTGCCCATCGAGTCTGCTCTGCCATTCAATCATGGCTGATCCTTATTTTTCCTTCTCAGCCCCACTACCTGGTCTTCTCTCCGTAACCTTTGATACTGTGTCCAATCTAGAACCTATCAAGCTCTGCCTTAAATACGCCCAACAAGTTCCACAAATTCACCAGCCGCTGGCACAAATTTCTCCACATATTTTAAATAGATCCCCCTCTATCGTGAGGCTGTGCCCTCTTGTCCTAAACTCCTCCGCCATGGGAAACATTCTTTCCACATCTACCCTGTCTAGGACTTTCAACATTCGAAATGTTTCAGTGAGATCCCCTCTCATCTTTCTAAATTCCAGCGAGTACAGACACAGAGCTATCAAACGTTCCTCGTAGGATAACCCTTTCATTCCTGGAATTATTCTTATGAAATGAACCTTCTGCAATGCCAGCACACCTTTTCTTAGATGAGGAGCCCAAGTTCACAATACTCAAGTTGAGGCTTCACCAGTGCCTTATAAAGCCTCAGCATCACATCCCTGCTCTTAGATGGAATGCTATTCTAAACCACAGATTAAAAGCCAGGTGCAACAGGCTCCGGGACAGCTTCTTCAACCAGGCCATCAGACTCATTAACTCATGTGGACACAACTGTATTTCTATGTATTAACCAGCCAGTTGGACATATTATTCATCATAAATTACTATAAATTGCACATTGCAATTTAGACGGAGATGTAACGTAAAGATATTTAATCCTCATGTATATGAAGGATGTAAGTAATAAAGTCAATTCAATTCAAAACAATTTCATGTTTTTTTTCATCCCAATCATTCTTTCAGTTCCTCTCTGTAGATATTTTAAAGCTTCCCAATCCTCTGTCTTCCTACTATTTTTTTGTTTTGTTGTATGCCCTCTCTCTTGCCCTTACATTAACTTGTCTTCCATTGTCAGCCACGGTTTTACTATTTTGCCATTTGAGTATTTATTTATTTTTGGAACACACCTATCCTTCACCTTCCTCATTTCCAAGGAACTGACACCATTTCTGCTCTGCTCTCATCCCTGCCAGCATCTCCTTCCAATTTGCTTTGGCCTACTCCTCTCTCACCACTGTAATTTATTTTACTCCTCTGAAATACTACAATGTCAGGCTTTACTGTCTCCTTATCAGATTTCAAGTTGAACTCAGTCATGTTGTGAGCACTGCCTCCTAGCGGTTCTTTTAACTACTCACCTCTGGTTCAATACATAACACCCAATCCAGTAGAGCTGTTCCCTGAGTAGGCTCAACGACAAACTGCTCTAGAAAGCCATCACATTGCATTCAACAAACTCACTCTCTTGAGATCCTTTACCAACCTGATTTTCCCAATTGCCCTGCATGTTGAAATCTCCCATGATTATCATAACATTGTCCTTTTCATCAGCCTTTTCTATTTCCAGTTGTAATCTGTGGGCCTCAACCCACTTACTGTTGGGAGGCCTGGATATGACTGGTGTCAGTGGCATTTTTACTTTTGCAGTTCGTTACCTCAACCCACACGATTCAACATCTTCCAATCCTATATCACATCTTGCTGCTGATTTACCAGCAGAGCCACACCACCCCATCAGCCTTCCTTCCTTCCTATACCACCGATATATTATGTAACCTTGAACATTCAGCTCCCAACTACAACCATCCTTCAGCCACGATTCCGTGATACCTGACAATCTGTAATAGTGCAACAAGATCATCCACCTTATTTCTCATACTCCATGCATTGAGATATAACACTTTCTGTACTGTATCTGCTACCCTTTTTAATTCTGCATCTCTAATGCACTGATACTCACCCTGCTGGCTGCAATTTTCTCTTCTCATCTGTCTGCCCTATCTGACAGTGTGACTGCACGCTATCTTTGCATTTTTACCATCAGTCCTATCCCTTCACTCCACTTACTGCCCCCCACCCAACCAAATTAGTTCAGATCCTCCCCAACAGCTCTATCAAACCTCTCTGTGAGAATATTGTTCTCCCTCGGGTCCAGGTGCGACCCATCCCTTTTGAACAGGTCATTCCTCCACCAGAACAGATCCCGATGATCCAAGAACCTGAAGCCCTGTCCCCAGCACCATCTTCTCAGCCATGTTTATCTGCCAAATTATCCTGTTTCTACCCTCACCAGCACGTGGCACAGGCAGCAATCCAGAAATTACAACCCTGGGGGTGCTGCTTCTGAGCTTTCTACCAAGCTCTCCAAATTCTATTTTCAGGACCTCTTTGCTTTTACTTCCAATGTCATTGTCACAAATTTACCAAGATATCTGGCTCTTTCCCCCCCCCTCTCTAAAATGCTGCGGACACGATTCGAGGCATCCCTGACCCTGGCACCCAGGAGGCAACATACCATTCGGGTGTCCCGTTCACATCAATAGATTCTCCTGTCTGTTCCCCTGACGATTCAGTCCCCGATCACGACCACTCCCCTCTTCTGCCTCTAACAACAATGAGAGATGCTGATCCGGAAGGGGGAAGACCTGTGTCAGTCAGAGTCTGCACTCACAGGGCACATGAAGGACTTGTGTATTTTCCTGACAATCCCTGTCACCACACTGATACCTGCTTTTATTCCCTACAATATTATCATCAGTATTAAATTCCCAGCTCCTCTGGTAGATCCAAACTCATGTCCTGGTGTGTTAGTGCGTTTGCCTGGGATTGGAACACAGTGGTTCATCTGCCAGTCCCGTGTATTGGTTGTATTGTGACCCTGTGCTGGTGTGTCCAGGGGTCTGACATCTCCAGCTGACCATGTGACAGTGATGCTCTCCAGTCGGTGGGGTTGATGTGGAATAAACTCCAGTTCCCCTTCAGCCCAGTATTACAAACAATCTTTGCCTCAAATTGGAACTAAATTGAGCTTCATAAACAAGGAGAATTAAATCTTTGTAAGTTTTACCTCGATTAATAGCATCAAGCGTCTCTCTCAGCACTGTTTTCAACCAATAGAGGTGATCGAATTTTTCAACCGGTAGGGTCTCATCTGTCACTGACAATTCCTGGATATCGTCATTAATCCTGTAAATATTAAACTGCTGGTTATAAATTGCTATTCTGAACTATTTTACAAATTCATTCAGGGTTTCAGTAAAGACCATGTCTTACCTTCTGTTCCGACGAGCTTCCTCCTGAAATAAATAAAACACAAATCCGATTAGACTTGGACTTACTGTCCACATCCTGAATTTCATCCAAATCATTACAAGGTGTTGAAAATTCCCACTCCCGCAATCACTCACACACACGGACAATACAGAACCACAGGGTAACTTACAAGGAAAGTTTCTGAATGTCAGACCATTACTGAGAGGATGAAACTTACAGGGAAGACAGGACAGGCTGTGCATTTTCATCTGGATATGACGTCAGAGTGATAGGATGGAGGAATTTAAGATCAATGATGTATGTGATTGTGTGCGGGTGGAGGAAGTACCTCTATTTATGGGGAGACTTGTGGGGAGATGTAATTCCAGATGGATTTTAACAAATTCCACAAGAAATTTAGTGAAGAGGATGTGGAACTCCTCTTCACTAAACAGCGAGTGGTTGAAATGGAACGGCAGAGATTGAATGTAATGTGGAGGCTGGATAAACACGTGAGGGACCAGAGATTTCGGGGCACTGTAGCTGGTTGTGGTGAGTAGGTGGGTGGAGGATTGTGAAGCAGGGAAATTGAGAGGAGAAAATGGGCCGAATGGCCTGGTTATGTTTTTAACGATTGAACGTTCATTTGAATGTTATCTGTAAAAGTAAAGAGACAATAATAGTTTCCCTAATCTGATGGAAACCGGATACAGAAGATAAGTCTGATGTGTGGGTCACATTCTTTGTTCTCACTGATTGACAAAGAGACCCTCACACCAACCACACCAGACACACTCACCGCCTGTGACTGGAAATGGGAGTTAATGAGAGTTTTAGAGGATATTTAATGTAGAATTAAGGACACAGTCAGCAGCTCTGTGTTATGATCAGAGTAAATAATTTCAGAGAAATTTGCATTCTGTCCTGGGATGTACAGAAGTTGTGGAAGTCCAGTTTTGGGACAATAGACAATAGGTGCAGGAGTAGGCCATTCGGCCCTTCTAGCCAGCACCGCCATTCATTGTGATCATGGCTGATCATACACAATCAGTACCCCGTTCCTGCCCTCTCCTCATATCCCTTGACCCCGCCATCTAAAAGAGCTCTATCTAACTCTCTCTTGAAAGCATCCAGAGACTTGGCCTCTACTGCCTTCTGGGGCAGAGCATTCCACATATCCATCACTCTCTGGGTGAAAAAGTTTTTCCGCATCACTGTTCTAAATGGCCTAACCCTTATTCTTAAACTGTGGCTTCTAGTTCTGGACTCACCCATCAGCGGGAACATGCTTTATTATGGGACAACAACAACCCTGAATAGATGTATCAATAGTCTGGTGAGAAACTGTTTAATGCGATTGGTAAATGTTGTGTGTAGGAGCAACGCATCTGTTTTCTGTCTGCATTGTATTCTGTGTTATGTGTTTATTATGCTAACTCGTCACGTGAGTGGGGACATGGTAAAAGCGAAGTGAAAAAAGTTACGTATCTGTACTTTGTTCTGGGCAGATTTGAGCTGGAGACGGGCGGATGTCATTCTGTTCTTGACCGCTGTGTTGCAGCTTACTTTACACTGAATTACCCTGAAGTTTCATCGCTTCAAGATTGTATTTTGCTAATGAAGGACTGAAAGCGTATCTTGGACATTTTGAAATGTCATTATTGGAGGGCGCATCATGCAGGTATAACAACTTGATTTGTTAGAATTGGCCGCTGTGCTGTGTTTATTTCGAATATACCACTGTTCATTTAGTGCCCTTTGACAGAAACAAATTGAAATAGAATCCCTCACCTTGAGAAATATCACACTGTCTTTTTGATCCATCTGTTCCTTTAACGTTGAGATTTCCTCCTGAATAAACCTTATATTCTCTTGAATCTCCCGAAGATTTTTCTCCATTGGGTTGAGAATCCTCTCCTCTTCTTCCCTGAGATCCCTGAGTAAGCTCTGCTCTTTCTCAGTGATAATCTGGCGCAGTTCAGCAAACTGGGATGTGACGTGGGACTGAAGGCTGTGTGACTGTTCCTGTTGAATGAAAGGTGAAGATTAATATACTTCATTGCTGTGTTCTGTTACCTTTTGCCGTTAAGTTCAGTCTACTAGAGTCCATGCTACTTCTGAGTGCATTCCCGTCAACACCATTCCCTCACGTTTTCCTGAAACCTATTCTCACTTATTGACCCATAAACTCCCATCTGATTCACGCACACCCTCCCCACCTTTACAGGGTTAACGGTAATTTGCCATTCATCCAGCATGTCCTTGAGGTGTGTCGGAATCTCTCGTGGTCACAGGGAGAGCATGCACACTCCACACAGACAGCTGCAGAGGTCAGGATCGAACCCAGGTCACTGGAGCTGCGATACTCGGCTATTCTGCATTAAATGGAGCAAAACCGACAGTAATATCAGAAATTTCGCTCAGGAAGCCTTACCCGAACTCCGGAAATCTTCTCTTTCTGTTGCTACTCCTTTTCCTGGAAGTCTGATTTCTTTTTGGTGAGAGAGTCTAATGAAGATTTTAGCTGATCCTGGAAGTCAGAGAGTGAAGGAAATAGAAAATTTGCATCAAAAGAAATAGGTGATCAAACCTGATTATCACACAAAATGCCGGAGGAACTCAGTGAGTCAGGCAGCATCTATTCAGGGGAAATAAACAGTCGGTGTTTCGGGATGAGACCCTTCATTAGGACTGGGAAGGAATGGGACAGAAGCCAGAATAAAAAGGTTGGGGATGAGAACCAGCTGACAGGTGACGGGTGAGTCAACGTGAGGGGGAACGTGGGGGAGGGTGATGAAGTGAGAAGCTGACAGGGACAGATGGAAGAGATAAAGGGCTGGAGAAGAAGGAATCTAATACGAGAGGACAACCGACCATGGAAGAAACGGGAGGAACTGGGCTGTTTGCGGCCCTGAATGGTGACGAGGGAGGAGGTTAGGAGTCAGGTGTAGCACTTGTCCCGCTTGCAGGTGTCGGTGTCAGGAGGGAGATCAGTGGGGAGGAGCGAGTGGATCAGTGCGATACAGTACATGGAGCGATCCGAATAGAGAGCGGAGAGTTGCGGGGAGGGGTGGGTCTGGGCTGTTGGAGGGAGAGATGCGTTTGCTGGTAGAATCCCGTTGGAGATGGCGGAAGTTGCGGGGTGATGGTACGTAGGACAAAGGAAATGTGTTAAGTATCAAATTAACTTTAGTTTTGCCTTGTAGGTTTTAACGGCTTCTTTAATCGGCATGAAGCGGTGTTCTCTGTGTTCCTGCGCATCTCTACAGACCAGACAGATCAGTGTCTTGTCCGTTTCACAAAACAGCTTCAGTTCTTCCTCATGTTCCTCGCAATGAAGTTTACTTCCCTTCCCTTTCGGGTTCAGGTTTAGATTCCGAACTTTTTGTGTCATATTTGCTAAGGCCCGATTCACCCTGAGGGTGCGGTCAGCAAACACCTCTCTACATTCCGGGCAGGAGTTTCTCTCCTCCCTTTCCCAACACCGTGTGATACAAGAGCGACAGTAGTTGTGTCCACACTCCAGTATAACCGGATCGATGAAGAAATCCAGGCAGATGGGACAAATTACCTCCTCGCTCAAACTCTCGGCCTGTCCTTTCGAAGCCATGTTGTCTCCCAGCACTTCCTGATTCAGAATCCTTTTACGTTCGGGGAGTTGCTGATCCCCTGCAGTACTGCGATTGTCCACTACACGCGCTGCAGTCTCAGGGAATGAACATTATGTTGATGTCTGTGGGAAGCGATTGCGGTATCTATATCAGGGAGGGATCAGAAACAGATTAAGCAGGTCGGAACAGAAATGAAAACTCGGCCATGGACTGCCCAAGCCCGGCTGCAAAAGGAGGAAACCCGTGAAAATCCAGTGTGACAGAAACATTCGCTGAATCTGCAAAGGTCCCATCGCTGCGATCCGAAGGACCTTCCCCTGTGTGGTGAAAGCAGAGGCGACAGGGCCGGTAACCTTCGCCCTGGACAGGGGACTCTGACGAGCTGCTGTTGACGGCCTGTGCTCCATAGGCGTGATGGGCTAAAGAAGAAGCAGAAAGAAATGAAGCCGGAGAGAAGAGCCTGGTTCGGTCTGAGGCAGGACTGAAAGGGACAAGTTCTGATCAGAGAGGCACAAGAGACTACAGATGCTGGAATCTCGAGTAAGAAACTCGAGGGACTGAGCGGGTCAGGCAGCATCTGTGGAGAGAAATGTAAAATCGACTTTCAGGTCGAGATCCTTCAGCTAGACTGTCTCAAACCGAAATCTCGATTGCCATTTCCCTCAGATGCTGCCTGACCCGTTGAGTTCCTCCAACAGCTCGGTTTTTATTTTTTTATTTTTTTCTCTCTCGGTGTAAAGACAGTCAGACTGGGGTGTAAAACAGGGGTTAAGTAACTATTTAAAACTTAAAAATTGTGCCGTGACAAGACAGATGCTGTGGCTGCAGGGGAAAGTACAGGACTGGACATTCTACTTCACAGGTGGGAAAAGATTATTTTGGTCGGTGAAGTCCTGAAGAAACTTTCTGACTTTACCCATGTCTGTACCAGCTCCAGTGAAAGGCCAGTTTCCACAATTCTGGACAGAGCCCAGACGTTGATGTTTTTTAAAATCAAAATAAACATTATTTGCCATGAAATATTCACAGGGATAAACCGTGCAATGTCTTTACCCGAGGATCAGTGAGCCTTCTGTCACGCAGCTGCTGTGGCACAGGCCCTTGCATCTTTGTCCACAGATCTTCGCCACCCCACAGTCCGCAAAGAGGTGAGTAACCGTCTCGTCTCCACTGCAGTAATCTCGGGGCAGCGCGCTGTGGGAGTGATCTCCGGGCATGCAGCAAGGATCAGACTGGGAGGGGCCCTCTCGTCTCCACTGCAGTAATCTCGGGGCAGCGCGCTGTGGGAGTGATCTCCGGGCATGCAGCAAGGATCAGACTGGGAGAGTCCCTCTCCCCCAGCCAGTTACGGTTTGGCACGATGATTGAAGTAGTTCATCGCCCTCCTGATGAACCGACACAATCTATTATATTCATCCCAGTGCATTCCGGTTGGAGCCCAACCAGCCACTGAGCACATCGACATGAAACCCTGTCGGAGTAGAGCAGCATCCATCATCAGAGATGCTCACCACCCAGGCCAGGCTCTTTTCTCGCTGTTGCAATCAGGGAGAAGGTACAAGAGCCTCAGGTCTCGCACCACCAGGTTCAGGAACAGTTACTACCCCTCAACCATCAGGCTCGGGAACAACACAGGATGACTACACTCACTACCGTCCATTGAGATGCTCCCACAGCCAATTATCGTAACAAAATGAGTGAAACCGGAGGTGGTTTGACTGAGACTGATCGCATTGGGCCTGTCTCAGAATTAGAGAAGTTAAAGGTACAGGCTCAATCTCACAGGATATTGACAGGGGTGGGGCAGGAATGATGTTTCCCCTGGCTGGGCTGTGGAACCAGGGTTCACAGACTGATTATCACAGTTCACCTCAGCAGGACTGAGATGAGGAGAAATTTCCTCACCAGTGCAGCGAATCTTTGGAATTTCCTCCACAGGGTTTCTAAATTTAATAGACATATTCTGGGGCTCTGCTCTGTTGGGGACATTGCAGGAAAGTGGTTTTGAGGTCAAAGGTCTGACATGGAGAGGGTTCAGATGAATTTCACAAGGATTATTCCAGGTATGAAAGGGACGTTTGATGGCTCTGGGTCTGTACCCGGTTGTATTCAAAATCGTGCGGGGAATCTGAATGAAACCTTTTGAATATTTACCAATAGACGGAGTAGATGTGGGAAGGATGTTTCCCATGGTGTGAGAGTCTAGGACAAGCGGGCACAGCCGCAGGATAGAGGGACGCCCTTTCAAAACTGAGAATCGGAGAAATGTCTTCAGACAAAGAGTGGTGAATTTGTGGAATTTGTTGCCAAATGCAGGTGTGGAGGCTACCTCGTTGGGTGTATTTAAGGCAGAGATTGATAGGTTCTTCATTGGACATGACATCAAAGGTTACGGGGAGAAGGCCAGGAACTGGGGTTGAGGAGGGAAAAAAAGGATCAGCTGTGATTGAATGTCGGAGCAGACTCGAATAGCCAGATGGCCTACTTCTGCCCCTATGTCTTATGGTCTTATAGTGTTATGTTCCGAGCGAAGGGCAGAACAGACGCAAGGGACCGAATAGCCTGCTTCATTTTTTTCTAAACCACGCGTTTACCTTTGTGCCTTGTTCTGCCCTGGTCTTCAGCCTGTCAGAATGCACAGAGGAGCGGTGAGAGCTCCGGAGATCCGTCGGCAGCCCCAGCGGTTATTTCATGTTCTCCTTATTTATTGCTATTAATTTATATTTGCATTTGCACAGTTTGTTGTCGTCTGCACTTTGGATGATCTTACACTGATCCAGTTATAGTTACTATCCTGCAGATTTTCTCCCCATTTCCGCAGCAAAATGCTTCTCGGGGTTGTATGTGGTGACTTATCTGCACTCTGATAATAAAATTTACTTTGAACTTTGAGTCTCGGGGAACTTGCTTTGATTCTGTCACAAACTGTGACTGACATCTCCAGCTACCAGTAGCAGCCCGTTCTCAGATACACTCACAGCCAATCAGCGGCAGAGCTGGGAGAGTCGTGCTTCTATTGGCTGAGGAGTGTCAGTTGGAGGGATGCTGAACGTTCGGAGCGGTCCGAGGTTTGGAACTGAGAGCGGGTGGACCCGGGAGAGACCGGAGATTGGGAGCTATATTTCGGGTAAAGGTTGCAACACCGGCTGGGTGAATCCTTCTATGGCAGAGGTGAAGAAACCGGCGGAGATTCCGTGAGAAGTTTCAGCTGCACGGAGGGTGCCCGGTCTTTCCCTGCCGAGGATCGTGGCCTGTTGTCGGGAGTTACCTCCCAGACCTGTCTGCGCTACTGGGAGCCCGGATCTGGCCCGTAGTGGTTGCCGATGGCTCTACGCTGCAATCGGACAGGATGAAGGCCAAGGCAGAACAAGGCGCAAAGGTAAACAGGAGTTAGCGTGGCCATTCGGTCCCTTGTGGCAGTTCCGCATTTCCTCCGATCATGGCTGATGTTTGACCTCAGCGCCACTTTCCTGCAACGTTCCCATCTTCGCTCAGCCCTTCAATGTGCCTTTTGAATTTAGAAAACTTGTGGGAAAAATAATACAAAGGTTCTCCGCACTCCTCATCTAAGTCCTGTGAGCTGATATCGGATTCTGAGTCTGTGACCCCTTATTCAACACCCAGTGAGGAAAAACACCATTGCTGCCCCCACCCTGTCAGTACCCTGTGAGACTGTGTCCGTCTCAGTCAGACCACCTCTTATTTGTCCAAATTTTGAGACAGGCCCAGTTAGTGTAATCTCACTGAGGACACTACATTACCTCCTAAATCAATTCAATGTCTGAAACATTCTCTTCATTCCCTTCACCCACAGGCTGACTAGGGGCGGGAGACCAGACCTGTGCACAGTGTTCCATGTACGCTCTCACCAGGACCCCATATACCTTCAGTGGAGATCTTTATTCTTGTATTCAAACCTTCCTTCCCATTCAATGCTCTTCATTTAATATCGAACTCAAACAGTGAACAGACACAACACAACCTCAGCCATGAATTTAAAGGGCAGGTGTTGCAACAGTTTGAGCTTCATACCGGGGGCCACGGAGCAAGCAGGGTGTCACAAAGGGAGGAATGTGGGAGTGTTGTATGTCTGAGCCCGGCTGTGCGTGTTTGTGTATCAGAATCAGGTTTAATATCACCGGCAAATGTGGTGAAATTTGTTCCTTTGTGTCTGCAGTACATTGCAATATTTAGAAATAAAAACTATAGATTACAATTAGTATGTCTAATTATATTTAAAATGCAGTGCAAAAGAGAAAGAAAATACTGAGGGGGTGTTCATGGGTTCATTGTCTATGCAGATATCTGATGGTGGGGAAGAAGCTGTTCCTGAACCGGTGAGTGTGTCTTCAGGGTCCTGTACATCCTCCTTGATGGCAGCAATGAGAAGAAGGCATGTCCTGGGTGATGGGATCCTTAATGATGGATGCCACCTTTTTGTGGCATCATCCTTTGAATGTGTTCTGGATGCTGTGGAGTCCAGTGCCCATGAGGGAGCTGGCTGAGTTTACAACTTTCTGCAGCATTTTCCAATCCTGTGCAGTGGCCTCTCCACACCAGGCAGTGATGCAACCAGTTAGAATGCTCTCCACAGTACATCTGTAGAAATTTGCAAGTGTCTTTAGTGACAGACCGATTCCCCTCAATCTCCAAATGAAATATAGCCGATGTTATGCCTTCATTGTAACTGCATCAATATGTTGGGCCCAGGATAGTTCCTCAGAGATGTTGACAGGCAGGAAATGGAAACTGCTCACCCTTTTCACTTCTGATCCCACGATGAGGACTGGTGTGTGTTCCCTCGACTTCCCCTTCCTGAATCCACAATCAATTCCTTTGTCTTCATGATGTTGAGTGCAAGGTTGTTGCTGCGACACCACTCAACTTGCTGATCTATCTCACTCCTGTACTCCTCCTCGTCACCATCTGAAATTCCAGCAACAATAGTTGTGTCTTCGGCAAGTTTATAGATGAGCCTAGACACACAGACGTGGTGTAGAGAGAGTAGAGCAGTGTGCTGAGCACACATCGTTGAGGTGTGCCCGTGTTGATTGTCAGCAAGGAGGAGATGTTATTTCAGATCCACACAGACTTGGGTCTCCTGGTGAGGATCCAGTTGCAGAAGCAGGTACAGAGGCCCAGGTTTTGGAGCTTGTTGATTACAATTGAGGGTCTGATTGTGTTGAACGCTGATCTGTAATCAGCAGTCTGACTTGTGTATTGCTATTGTCCAGATGATCTAAGGCTGAGTGGAGAGCAAGTGATATTGCATCTACTGGGGACAGATTGTTGCGATCGGCAAATTGTACTGGGTCCAGGTCCATGCACAGAGAGAAGTTGATTCTAGACATGACCAACCCCTCAAAGCACTTCATCACTGAGGTCTGAGCGCCACCGGGGGATAGTCATTGAGGCAGTTCACCTGCTCTTTACGGGTACTGCTATGAGTGTCACCATTGTGTGTGTGTGTGTGTGTGTGTGTGTGTGTGTGTGTGTGTGTGTGTGTGTGTGTGTGTGTGTGTGTGTGTGTGTGTGTGTGTGTGTGTGTGTGTGTGTGTGTGTGTGCGCGTGTGCGCGCGCGCGCGCGCGCGAGAGAGAGAGAGAGAGAGAGAGAGAGAGAGAGAGAGAGAGAGGGAGAGAGAGAGAGAGAGGGAGAGAGAGGGAGAGAGAGGGAGAGAGTGTTTGGAACAATCAGAGAATCTAAGGCTTCCTAGTTCGATTGAGGAATGTTTCCAGTAATTGTGGTGCCTCTAAAGAGGGCTCACAGTGACAGGACGACCATTCAGATCAGAACAAAATTATTTACCCAGCCACTGGTGAACCTTCAGAACTCACAACTCAGTCTGGTCTTTGAGAGAAACATTCACAAATTCACACGTCAATTTAAAATTTACAAAGTAAACGTATTATCAAAGTACACGCATGTCACCATGTACAATCCTGAGATTCGTTTTCTGTGGGCAAACTCAGTAAATCAAAGATCCACAACAGAATCCGTAAAAGACTGAACACAACAGGACAAAAGAGAGAACAATATGCAAAAAAGCAGCAAACGATGCAAATACAAATTTTAATATATATATATATATAAATAAATAATAAATATTACTAACGTGAGATGAAGAGCCTCGAATGTGATTCCAAAGGTTTGAGGTTGATGGCCCTCTCCACCTTTGACCCCGATGAGGACTGGCTCCTGGACCTCCTGTTTCCGCCTTCTGGGGTTAATAATCAGCTCTTTTCTCTTGCTGATATTGAATGAGAGTTTGTTATAAGACCACAAGTTACAGGGGCTTAATTAGGCCATTTAGCTCATGGAGTTCGCACCAAAATATCATCATGACTGATTCATTATCCCTTTCAGCCCCAATCTCCTGCCTTCTCCCCTTATCCCTTCATGCCCAGATCATTCAAGGATCTATCAACCTCTGCCTTAAATATTAATAATGATGGCCTCCACAGCTGGCTGTAGCATGGAATTCCACAGATTCACTCATTCCTGGCTTTAAGAAATTCTTCCTCATCGCCATTCCAAAAGGACACTCCCTCATCCTTTGCACTGGCCTTCCAACATGCGATAATTTTCAATTAGGTCACTCTCGCCCTTCTGAATTCCAGTGAATCTCGGCCCAGAGCCGTCAGAAGCCCTTCAAAGGACAAGCTGTCAAATCCTGGAATCATTTTCGTGACCTTCATTTGAACTCTCTTCAGTTTCAACACATCCTCTCTAAGATAAAGGACTCAAAATGCTCCCATTCCTCCATGTGAGGCCTCGCCAGTGAGTTACAAAACCTCAGAATTGCATCCTTGCTTTTATATTCTAGTTCTCCTGAAATTAAATGCTGACATCGCACTTGCCTTCCCCACGATAGACTCAGACTGCAAGTTGGCTTTGGGGGATGCTGCATAATTACTCCCAAATCCCTTTAATCCTCAAATAGTTGTGTCTTCTCTCCATTTGAGGAAAATATCTACCCTTTCATTTCCTCTACCAAAGTCATGACCATTCATTTCCTGACATTGTATTTCATCTGTCACTTCTTCGCCCATTCTCTTAATCTGTCTAAGTACTTCTGTGGCATCTCTATTTCCTCAAAACTATCTGTCCCTCCACCTAGTTTCGTATTGGCTGAAACTTTGCTCAAAAAAATCAATTCAGCCAAATTATTGACATAGCACAAATCCCTGTGGATCATCACTAGTCACCAGCAACCAAGCAGTAAGGGTTCCCTTTATTCCCACTGTTTGCCTCTTACCAATCAGCCACTGCTTTATTGGATGGATGGAGGGATAGATACTTCATTCATCCCCATGGGGAAATTCAACATTTTTTTCCAATGTCCCATACACTTATTGTAGCAAAACTAATTACATACAATACTTAACTCAGTAAAAATATGATATGCATCTAAAGTCACCCTCTCAAAAAGCATTAATAAATAGCTTTTAAAAAGTTCTTAAATACATTGAATGGTATCTTAAGCTCAGTCCTTACCCCGGCACTTTAACATATCTTAATCCTGGCGGTTGAATTGTAAAGCCGAATGGCATTGGGGAGTATTGATCTCTTCATCCTGTCTGAGGAGCATTGCATATTCCCTGTAATAACACGGGTAAGTAGCCGCTTCTGTGGCACCTTGTCAAAAGTCTTCAGAAAATCCAGATACACAGCATCAACCGATTCTCCTTTGTCGATCCTGATTGTTATTACTTCAAAGAATTCCAACAGATTTGCCAGATCTAAGATTTTCCCTTGAGACGAAACAAGCAGCTGACTTGTGCAGCAGTCCTCGAAGTTCTTGTAGTCTTGTGATCATATAAAACACATTAAGCAGAGAGAAAAAAAAAACAAAACACCTTTTCTTTGCCCCGAGAGGACGCAGCGTCCAAACGCTTTGCCAACTTAATGATGGCTCCAGGCCTGGACTTGCAGAGTTCAGAAGAATGAAACAAATCAAACATTGAAAGCACAGAAAACACAGAGGAGAGCTGGAGAGGGAGATGTGAGAGCTGTTTGTGTGTGCATGTGTGTGTGGTGCATGCGTTTGTATCTCCTTTTGTTTCTGTGCGTGTGTTTCTGTCTCTATGTCTCTGCGTGCTAGTATGCCAGTGAGTGTCTGTGTGTGTATTTGAGTCTGTGTGCGTGCTTGTTTCTATTCATGTGTGTCAGTGTGTATGAACTGTTTATGTGTCTGTGCGTGCACGTGTGTGTATCTCGATGAGTGCGTGTCTGTCTGTGTTTTGTGTGAGTCTCAGGGCCTGTGTGCACATTTATGTCAATGTGTGTCTGTCTGCGCGAACACGTGTGGCTCGGCGTGTGTGTGTGTGTATGAGAGAGAGAGAGTTTGTGTGGATGTGTGTCTGAGCGTGTGCGTGTGTGTGTCACTCTGCCTGTGGATGGATGTCTGTGAATTTTTGTGCCTTTCCTCACATTTGAAATTAAACTTATTCTGACAGTACAGATACGTAACCACATACAGACATGATATTCATTTTCTTGCTGGCATCCACAGTTGAACAGAAAAATACAACAGAATCAATAAAAAACTCCACACAACGACTGACAAACTGATCATTTTGAGACGATGAGTTGCAGAGGCCTGGAAAATGTGTCCACACGTGTGGGACCTGCTTCCCCAGGGCAGCAGCATGAAGAGAGCGTGGTCTGAGTGGGTGGGGATGGTTATCATTGATGCTGCTTTCCTGTGGCCGCGCTCCTTGTAGATGTGCTGAATTTCTCTTTGCTGGGCTGGGAGGTGTCCAACACTTTCTGTAGATCTTTCCGTTCTTGGGAACTGGTTTCTGTCCCGGGTTGTGATGCAACCAGTCAGGGTATTGTCTATCATGCATTTACTGAAGTTTGACAAAGTTTTGGACAACAGGCTGAATTTGTGCAACTTCTCAAGCAGTGGAAGCTCTGTGCCTTCTTTGTGACAGCACTTACGTGTCAGCTCTCTGAACTGGTAGCACCAAGGCATTTAAAGCCACTGGCCCTGTGGAAGAACATTTGAAATATAAAGTCCGAAGAGCTGTGTGTTGTTAACGTTTTGAGGCCTTGCGGATTGTTCACAGATATAATCACAAGCTGGTTTCCCTGTAACTCAGAGGGTGGAGAGTGGAGAGAGGGGGAGGGGGTAGAGAGGGTTAAGAGTTGAGTTCTGTTAAAGCTTTGTGACTTTGTCGATTGCCTGTATTTATCCAATTCAGTTGCAAGTCTGCAGAACTAAGATTATTGTGCTGACCACATCCCCTCAGTAGAGCGATAATACAGCTGTACAGATGAGATAAGTGTAGACGGGTGGGAAAGAACGTTTTGAACTGACTCCTCTGTTCTGACAAGGTCACACACACTTGTCCGCTGCTGGATCCAAACACGAGCTGATTTCCCTCTAACTCAGAGGGTGGAGAGTGGGGGGAGGGTGAGAGAGAGCCGGGGGAGAGATTTAGAGAGAAGGTGAGGGTGGCAGAGAGAGAAGGGGAGGGGAGAAGAGAGGGTTAACAGTTGTGTGCTGTTAAAGCTTTGTGACTTGACAGCCTGTATTTATCCAGTTCAGTTGCAAGCCTGCAGAACTAAGATCACTGTGCTGACCACGACCCCTCAGTAGGGCGATAATACAGCTGTACAGATGAGATAAGTGCAGACGGGTGAGAAAGAACATTCTGAACTAACACATCTGTTCTGCTAAGGACACACACACTTGTCTGCTGCTGGATCCAAACACAAGCTGATCTCCCTCAACCCAGAGTTCCACAAGTGTGGAATCTCAATGATCTTGTGGTAAAATAAATGATTTTCCACAATGACTGTGTGTTTCCTTTGTTATTGCTGCATCGGATCCGGAGTAACAATTATTGTCTTTTCCTTTCCGGTTGTGTCCGGAAAATGGCATCAAAGGAAGGTGCGCTGAGAAACAGACTTGCAGCAGCGTCACAGACACATGGCAAAGCCGCGGTCACAACAACATCAACACAAGTTATTCAAACATTTTACAGGCAGGAACTCAAAAAGAACAGAAACATTTAGAGCACAGTGGTCACAGTGTTCACAGTACAACATCGCACTCACAGTGTTCAAAACTAGTGTCCAGTTCCAGATAAAATGGTAAACCAGCTTCCTGTCCGTAAAAATGAATGCAACTGATTGTCACACACAAGAGAAAATCTGCAGATGCTGGAAATCCAAGCAACGCACACAGAATGCTGGAGGAACTCAGCAGACCAGGCAGTATCTATGGAAAAGAATACATTCGACGTTTCGGGCCGAGGCCATTCACAAGACTTGACTTTAGACCATCCAATAGATTTAGCACTTCTGATATCGGCCTCACCGGCCTATAATTACCTGGCTGAGAGCAGCAGGTGGTGAATGTGTTGAATTCGTTGCCATAGGTGGATGTGTTGGCAGGTGATGGAGTGTAAATATGGCGGAGGCTGGTAGGTTCTCGATCACTCAGGGCGTGAATTGTTCCGGTAAGAGGGCAGAAGAATGGATTCGGGAGGGAAATTGGTCAGCCATGATGAAATGGTGGAGCATACTCGATGGAACGAATGGCCTGATTCTGTTCCTATGTCTTGTGGACTAAACACAGATTTACCTTCCCCCAACTTTCCGGTTTCTGCAGAAATCGCTCCCTTCTTTTCTCCTTTTCCACATATTCTTCCTGGCCCTTATCCCTGAAAGTGAAAGAAATACTACACCTGCCCATTCATCTCCTCCCTTACTCCATTCATCGCCCGAAGATGTTCTTCCAGGTGAGGCAACGCTTCCTCTATTGCATCCGCTGTTCCTGATGCAGCCTTCTGTATATTGGTGAGACCCGGTGTAAATTGGGGGGATCGTTTTGTCTCGCACTTCCTTTTCAGCTGCCAAAAGTGGAACTTCCCCGTGCCCAAACAATTTTATTCCTATCCTCATTCCCGTTCCAACATGTCGGTCCATGGCTTCCTCTTATGTCATGATGAAGCCCCACCCCCCCCCCTCCGGCTGGAAAAACAACACCTTATATTTTCTTTATATAACCCCCAACCAGATGGCATGAGTAGCGATTTCTCCTTCCAGTCAACTTCATCCTTCCCCCTCCCTTCATCTTCTCTCCCCCAATCTGGCTCTTACCTCTTCTTCTCACCTGCATATCACCTCCCACTGCTGCCACTCCTCCTTCCCTTTATTTCATGAACTACCCTCTCCTCTCCAATCAGATGGCTTACTCTCCAGCCATTTATCGTTCCCACCCAACGGACATCATCAATCACATCACATCTTTCCTCTTTCTTCCGCCCGGCATTTTTATTCTGGCCTTCCCCCTTCCATTCCAGTCCTGGAAAAGCGTCTCAGATCGAAACGTCAGCTGCTGATTTATTCCCATAGACGCTGCCTCACCCGCTGAGTTCCTCCAGCAATTTCTGTGTGTAACTTTCCCACCTAGTGGTGTCCTGCCGGAATGGGAGGTCCTCTGTGCGGAGCACTCTCACCCGGAGGGTTTCTGCCGCAATGGCCGCTCCCTTGTTAACAACACTCCCACCTAGTGGTGTCCTGCCGGAATGGCAGGTCCTCTGTGCAGAGCACTCTCACCCGGAGGGTTTCTGCCGCAATGGCCGCTCCCTTGTTGACAACACTCCCACCTGGTGGTGTGCTGCCGCAATGACCCGTCCACTGTGGACAACACTCAACAGTTAACAGCAGACAGTCAACGTTTTGTAAAATGACACTTCATCAGGACCGGAAAGGACGGGGATAGGTGCTAGAATGATACATTTCGGAAAGTGGTAGAAGTACAAGCTGGCAGATGGTAGATGAGGGACAAGGTGGGGGGAGGGGATGGATCTGAATTGAGAAGCTGGGAGATGAGAGTGTGAAAAGTTATAGAGCTGCATAAGAACGAATCTAATAGAGGGGTAGAGTGGAACACTGACGAAAGGAAGGGTGAGTGGAACCAGAGAAAGGTGATAGGCAGGCGAGAAGAGAAGGGGTGAAAGGGTGAATAGTAACACACACAAAATTGCTGGAGGAACTCAGCAGTCTCTGCAGCATCTATGTAAGGGAGTACGGACAGTCGATGTTTCCAGCTGAGACACCAGCAGGACTGGTGGAATAACGATGAGGAGTCAGGCTGAGAGGCTGTGGGGATAATGGGGAGAAATACAAGGTGATAGGTGCAACCGGAAGGAGGGTGTAGGGGTGAAGTAAAGAAGGCAATGGAAGAAAGAAAAAGGGGGTGGAGCACCAGACGGAGGCGATACCCATCTGTCCTCTCTCAGATTACCCTTTTCCGGTCCTGTATCTCTCACCAATCAACTTCCCAACTCTTCACCATTCTGACATGGATACAATTGATACAATGCCTGAGTACAATTTTGATTTTATCGCTCCCTCAGCGACTGCAAGCTGTCCAGGCCTTGACTCAGCAAAGCAGTCCCAAACCATAATGCTCCTTCCATCCGACTTCACAGTTAGGATGAGGTTTTGGTGTTGGTGGGCAGTGCGCTTTTCCCTCCAAACAGAGCAATGTGAATTTCTGCCAAAACCTTCAACATTTGTCTCACCTGTCATTAGAGAATCCAGGTGATCTTTTGTAAACCTGAGACGTGCAGCAATGTTAATGAGGATTGCAGGGTTCACAAACTTTCTAGCACCACTCTAAATCTGTCCCTCACAGCCACAGAAACCCTGGCCCACACACCGTCACAAAACCTGACCCTCACAGCCACAGAAACCCTGGTCCACACACCGTCACAACACCAGACCCTCACAGCCACAGAAACCCTGGTCCACACACCGTCACAACACCTGACCCTCACAGCCACAGAAACACTGGCCCACACACCGTCACAACACCTGACCCTCACAGCCACAGAAACCCTGGTCCACAAACCGTCACAACACCTGACCCTCACAGCCACAGAAACCCTGGCCCACACACCGTCACAACACCTGACCCTCACAGTCACAGAAACACTGGCCCACATACCGTCACAACACCTGACCCTCACAGCCACAGAAACCCTGGTCCACACACCGTCACAACACCTGACCCTCACAGCCACAGAAATCCTGCCCCACACACCGTCACAACACCTGACCCTCACATCCACAGAAACCCTGGCCCACACACCGTCACAACACCTGACCCTCACAGTCACAGAAACACTGCCCCACACACCGTCACAACACCTGACCCTCACAGCCACAGAAACCCTGGCCCACACACCGTCACAACCCCAGACCCATACAGCCACAGAAACCCTGGTCCACACACCGTCACAACACCTGACCCTCACAGCCACAGAAACCCTGGTCCACACACCGTCAGAACACCTGACCCACACAGCCACAGAAACCCTGGTCCACACACCGTCACAACACCTGACCCTCACAGCCACAGAAACCCTGGCCCACACACCGTCACAACACCTGACCCTCACAGTCACAGAAACCATGGCCCACACACCGTCACAACACCTGACCCTCACAGCCACAGAAACCCTGGCCCACACAACGTCACAACACCTGACCCTCACAGCCACAGAAACCCTGGCCCACACACCGTCACAACACCTGACCCTCACAGCCACAGAAACCCTGGCCCACACACCGTCACAACACCTGACCCTCACAGTCACAGAAACCCTGGTCCACACACCGTCACAACACCTGACCCTCACAGCCACAGAAACCCTGGCCCACACACCGTCACAACACCTGACCCTCACAGCGACAGAAACCCTGGCCCACACACCGTCACAACACCTGACCCTCACAGCCACTGAAACCCTGGCCCACACACCGTCACAACACCTGACCCTCACAGCCACAGAAACCCTGGCCCACACACCGTCACAACACCTGACCCTCACAGCCACAGGAACCCTGGCCCACACAACGTCACAACACCTGACCCTCACAGCCACTGAAACCCTGGCCCACACACCGTCACAACACCTGACCCTCACAGCCACAGACACCCTGGCCCACACACCGTCACAACACCTGACCCTCACAGCCACAGACACCCTGGCCCACACACCGTCACAACACCTGACCCTCACAGCCACAGGAACCCTGGCCCACACACCGTCACAACACCTGACCCTCACAGCCACAGAAATCCTGGCCCACACACCGTCACAACACCTGACCCTCACAGCCACAGAAACCCTGGCCCACACACCGTCACAACACCTGACCCTCACAGCCACAGAAACACTGGTCCACACACCGTCTCAACACCTGATCCTCACAGCCAACGAAACCCTGGCCCACACACCGTCACAACACCTGACCCTCACAGCCACAGAAACCCTGGCCCACACAGTGTCACAACACCTGACCCTCACAGCCACAGAAACCCTGGCCCACACACCGTCACAACACCTGACCCTCACAGCCACAGAAATCCTGGTCCACATACCTCCCCAACACCTGACCTACTCACCCTTTAACGCTCGCCGAGCAATAACCAACCACATTAGCATAGTTGTAAAGATAAACATTAAAACCTGTGCACGGACGAGGAGGATCCCAGTAAAGGTAAGTGTTGACTTTGGTGATGAAGTCGTGGGGCAGAGCAATATGGCAGGTTTGCGTGACGATGAGCGTCCAATCATGGGATCAGAAAACACAAGATAATTTCCCATTGCCCACATAATTGCACCTCATCAAACGTGACAAGCTTTTCATTATCCTTTTCCACTGGATGGCAATAAAAAGTCAAGGGATCACAGAAAATATGTCACCCCTAAACTCCAGGTTGCAGGGTTAAGTGACACTGAACATCCAATAAATTCTGTTAATTTACTCCTGGGGACACCCGCCCCACACACACACACAGATATAACATAAAGCTCAGACAAAAACAAATGCAGGGAGTTTACATTTTACTGCGAGGTGAAGCCAAATAACTAGGCCTCAAAACATAGTCTACTCCCCAAGTGGTCAAAATAAAAACTATCAGCTGGGTCTTACATGCCCTAATGCTCAAAGTGGAAATCCTTTCATCACCCTGGACCATGGAGAAAATACAACCTCCATAAATACCCACTTCCCACCACAGACTGTGGTCCCCACGCCACCAGAAACGGTGGTCTACACACGCCTACACATTGCACGCATTTCCTGTAATCAACATCCCCGCCAACACGATCGGTAAGTAACAGACCCGTCACTTTACCAATATTAATAACCTTACACCTTGAAAAAGATGTTCACAATAAAGGCAAGCGTGGGGCCTGGTTAATCAATGCGTGGGCCAGACCACAGTTTCAGGGTTGTGTGATACTGAATCCCCAGTAACAAGATCAAGAAATCCGAGAGGTATAATTTTCCTAATGTCCGCGCAATTACACCCTCACCCTGTCTCTAACCCCGGCCACACAGCCCTACAAACCATGGCCAACCCCTCCCCCCTCATACCTGAGCACTCATTGCCTGCAATCTAACATTCCCGCAGCCCCGCAGTGATGAAGCTTAGCACAGGGTCTCCAGCCGCCCGTCGCTAGGACTTCCCCAGACACCGAGTCTACCCCGGACCTCGTGTCCGTCTCGGAGTCCGGGTCATCGGTAAATCCGTCATTCCTCCCTACGAAGAGACTGACAGCAGCGGAACGCCGCTCCATGAGGGCCGAAGCAACCTCCCCCACCTCGGGGAGTCGCAGGGCAGCGGAACGCCGCTCCATGAGGGCCGAAGCAACCTCCCCCACCTCGGGGAGTCGCTGGGCAGCGGAACGCCGCTCCATGAGGGCCGAAGCGACCTCCCCCACCTCGGGGAGTCGCAGGGCAGCGGAACGCCGCTCCATGAGGGCCGAGGCGACCTCCCCCACCTCGGGGAGTCGCAGGGCAGCGGAACGCCGCTCCATGAGGGCCGAAGCGACCTCCCCCACCTCGGGGAGTCGCAGGGCAGGGGAAGGCAAGAGGCCCCGGGGCCCTAGTAGCAAAAGCGGCAAATAACTACTCTAAACTGGAAAATATAACTTTGAAATTAAGGCCCTTAAACCTATACCCTAATTACTGAGGACTCTAACATCTCCAGAATTAAGTGATGCCCTAATGGGGACGTTCAATTGGACCGCTACCTTGGAGCAAATACATTTATTTTATTTCTATCCTGGGAAAACTTGCGACATCACAAAATAACTTTAAAAACGTTATCCCCTCCTCTGGAGTAAATAACAGATCACACGCTGCTATTACTGTGATTAAACAACTTTATAAACTGCTAAAAATGGCAGCATTACATTTCCCCATGCCAGTATGTGGGTGCCAGAATTAAAATTTAGCCGGGGAGTGGGGGCAGGGAATGAGAACAAATAACTAATAATTAAAACATGGAATTGTACCCCTGCGATTCCGGCCCTGCCAGGCAGTTTCGAGTTTGCCCAGACCACAACCACAGTCCGGAAATGCAGCCGTGCCGTTGTGTCAGGGTTTGTGGTGTGTAGTAGAAGGAGCGCGGAGCCAGCATGGTAGGTGGGCCAGGAGACGGGCAGTAAGGATTCCTCATGACCCGTAAAGAAATGTTTCTGGCGTTCCTCAGAACATTTGAGCTGGCCGACATATCTTTCTTGTATGTAACTCCAAAACAGTGTGCCGACACACATCCAAATCGGCGCCATCCCAAAACTGTGAACACGCTCACACACCCACATCTATTATAAATGATCTCAGAGCAGCAATTCCTTCAAACAGTAAACAATAAATGCCTGTCTCTGCACCTAAAATCCCCGCGCACCCCGAATGTGTTTGCTTCTCCAGATCGGCCTACACACATGTGACGGCAAATTCGTGTGAACCCTCATGTTCGACGACACAACCCCTTCTTCCGCGCACACCCCCAAATCCATATACATCCCCCAAAGTCATGTGCCCACAAGCCACCAAATCACCCACTCAGTGCGCACCCACACATGCTGACACCCCCGCAAACATAATCCTCTGAGCAGGAATTATTTCAAACAGTTCAGGAAATGGCGGTCTCAATAGTAAAAATCCCCACTCCAGATCGGCCGACACATCCAATTCTGGGTGTCACTCAAAATCCGTGTACAGCCACATTGTCACCTCCATACTGGACGACACAGCCCTAAGTTTGCACAATTCGCGAATCAGTGTGCGCCACCATATTGGAGAATGAATACACCCTGTGTCCGTGCGCAAACCCAAATCCCTAAATGTGCGCTATCCCCATTTCAGTGCGCACCCCAAATCCCTAAATGGAGGGAGTGTAAAGAACGTGAAAACCCTCAGAGAGTGAGCCCGCGGTCACTCCGGCAGGAAGGGAAGTCAGGAAACTTCAGAGAGACCCAATGAGGGAACGGCATGGCTTCTCGATAGGGACACATCCCAATCAATACATCAAGAAAAACACTGAAGTGTAAAGTCCTCCTCCTGAAGGCTTCGTGAGGCAAATCTACAGTTTATCGCTAGGTATCGCGGGTATTTGTGCTATAGACATACTTGACACAGGTTCCCAGGTTACCCCCCTGTGCAGATCGCTCTACAACCGGTATGTGACGTATTGGTGCCACACAGCGTGCAAGAGCCCTGGGGCCTCAGTACCGATGACCACCCGCACGGTGGATAACATCATTAAAGGTGTTTGCGGACCTGGGGTTATGACGAAACCCAAGGTTGTTTCAGTTTTGATACTTTAATAAAAATGCTCTTTGAACTTTGTTCTTGACATTAGTTTAAGGTGCAGGCAGCATTTTGGAAATGATTCTTGCTCTGGGATGATCTAATATGCATGTGGGGTGTCCGTGGGTTTAGGAGTTCGCACAGATATGAGGGTGCGCGCAGGTTTAGGGGTGTGTCGGCGGATATGGGAGATTAGGGGGCGCAGGTCAATTTGAGGTGTGATGACTCTCAAGGTACTTTACTGATAAATACAGTTTGAACTTCGAACATCGTTTCCGTTATTTTTGAGAGGTGGAGGCAGCTATTTTGTGAACTGTTTGAAATGATTCCTGATCTGGGATAATCTAATGTGCATTTGGGGATGTCACTCCTCACTGTGATGTGCTGAGGAAGCGTACCCGACCAGGGTCACCAGTTGAAAAGCAACCGATGGCGTGACGCAACAGCACGTTCGTGCAAAGGGTTTTATTCAGTGCCAGGCGGAAATAGTGCAAAAGCGCTTCAAAAGTTGTGAAGAAGAAAGGAGGCAAATGAAAACAAACATAAATCCGCAAAAATTACAAATATACAAAGCTTTCTTCATAACAAACTTTTTTCTTTTTTAACCTTCCCATATAACTATCCACCAAACGTCAAATCCAAACGCCACATCTCCCAGCAAAGGCAGACTGAGGGTTTAAATCTGCCTCCGCCTGGCCGAGAAGGACTGTTGGTCTGGGCGGGGGGAGGGTGGGGGTGAGTGTGGATTACGTGACCAGATCATAATAATTATTTTAGATGAAGAAAATGACCTTTTTAAACAGCGTTCTAACATGCTACAGTTTGATTCCACAGCAAATGTCCCACTGATCAGTGTCCACATGCTCAGGTGAATATAAAACAATAATGCCCTCCCACCAGTGGTGCTACCTCTGCAAGGTGTGGGGCGCCTGACCCCACTAACCCGGGTATTGTCTCAGGACACCCCAAAATGACTCTCTGGTCTCTTGGGGTCGTTCTGCTGTCTGGAAACCGAAGTAACGGTGTGAGTGAAAATAAATGAAACTGTTTGGAATGACTGTGTCTAGAACTGATAATTTTTATCAGTTATCTCTACACGGTCTGTTCCCCGGTCTCTGTTTTTCCGAAACTTTATAGTCTCCTTCACTCCTATACTGCATATTCTGCTGTCTTTGTCTCCCTTAGACACCATTCTCTGTCACCTATACTTTTTGACTCCAGTCTTTCTCACCCCTATACTGTACAGTCCCTAGTCTCTTACAACCCCATAGTGTATCGTCTCCAGTCTCCGTCACTCTTATCCTGTACAGTCTCCAGTCTCTGAATCCCCTGTACTGTATAGTCCCTAGTCTCTGTCAACCCCATAGTTTATAGTCTCCAGTCTCTATCACCCCTATACTGTACAGTCCCTAGTCTCTGTCAATCCCATAGTGTATAATCTCCAGTCGCTGACACCCCTATATTGTACAGTCCCTAGTCTCTGTCAACCCCATAGTGTATCGTTCCCAGTCTCTGGGGTTGTGGACCTCTGTAATGGACCAAAAGCAATGTTGGTGAAGGTTCAGCAGAGGGTTGTCAGGGTGAACTTCTGAACCGTTACGATAGTAATTTTTGTGAGGGAACGGGCAAATAGGATTGGAGATCCTTAGAGAGCCCATTTGTTGTTTCTTCCCCCCATTGTTGAAGTAATTTTGCTTTTTTTTTTACTGGAAACGGCAAACTACTAACATTTGCTCCCCTGGCTGCTGGAATATAGACACATTGACCAGACATGTAAATAACATTGAAATGCATTTGAACTCCTTCGAAGCTTACAATCTAACAGCGTTTTAGCTACAGAGTCGATCATATAACGTAACCAGATGTTTGACTACTGCCTTCAGCTCCTCCCTGAATCTCCTCTGTGCCAGAGTGTAGATACACGTGTTGGTGCAGGTACAGAGATATTGTAACATCAACCCAAGCTGTTGCAGGATATACGTCGGAGTGTTCAAATATTTGTCAGTGTAAAAGTAATTCTCAACTTGCCAGTTCATAGTATATACAATCAAGGGGATCCACAGCAATATGAAATTTGCTGACAGAGCGAACAACAAAATTATTGACTTTCTCCGGTTCGCCACCTCTGGATCATTCTTTTTCTCTCTGCTGTTCCTGAGCCCCCGGCGAACTCTGTTTGCCGCGATAATATGACTGACTGTGAAAGCATTACAAAGTAGAATCAAACCGATCGGCAATAAAGGTGTATTGATCATGTTAAACAACTGGAATGCTTTCCACGCTGGTAAAGTAAGGAAATCCATTCCGAAAACGCATCGCCAGGGTATGTTGTCAATGATACGGTAAGGTTCTACCGCAAAGTAGAATGGAACACTTTTCGCACAACATCCTAAACACAAAATGGCTATCACAATAGTCGCTGTCCTCTCGGTGCAGTATCGTTCCCGCAGCTTTTGACTGCAGATTGCAATAAAGCGATCGAACGTGAAAGCCACCGTGAACCAAACAGAACAGTCCATGGTTGCGACACTCAGGACAAGCGTCACGGCGCAAACCGGTGTAATGAGCAAAGGAAGGGCATAAACATAAATATTATTGATCTGATCGATTACAACAGAAATAATAACAACCAGTAAATCAGCTGCTGCCATTCCCACCAGGTAACGGGAGATGCATTTAGAGAGTCCGCAGTTTCCCAGAGACAGGATCACAATCGCCATTAAATTAACTGCAAGGAAGCAAAGAAGAGTTAGGTTCATGCGCAGACACCCAGAGAATGTTCACTTGGATTACACGCATAGAAATGTGTTAAATCGGATTGATAGATAGATAGATAGATAGATAGATAGATAGATAGATACTTTATTCATCCCCATGGGGAAATTCCACATTTTTTCCAATGTCCCATACACTTGTTGTAGCAAAAAAAACTAATTACATACATACTTCACTCAGTAATAATATGATATGCATCTAAATCACTACTCAAAAAGCATAATAAAAAGTTCTTAATTCCTGGCAGTTGAATTGTAAAGCCTAATGGCATTGGGGAGTATTGACCTCTTCATCCTGTCTGAGGAGCATTGCATCGATAGTAACCTGTCGCTGAAACTGCTTCTCTGTCTCTGGATGGTGCTATGTAGAGGATGTTCAGGGTTTTCCATAATTGACCGTAGCCTACTCAGCGCCCTTCGCTCAGCTACCGATGTTAAACTCTCCAGTACTTTGCCCACGACAGAGCCCGCCTTCTTAACCAGCTTATTAAGACGTGAGGCGTCCTTCTTCTTAATACTTCCTCCCCAACACGCCACCACAAAGACGAGGGCGCTCTCAACAACTGACCTATAGAACATCTTCAGCATCTCACTGCAGACATTGAATGACGCCAACCTTCTAAGGAAGTACAGTCGACTCTGTGCCTTCCTGCACAAGGCATCTGAGTTGGCAGTCCAGTCCAGCTTTTCGTCTAACTGTACTCCCAGATACTTGTAGGTCTTAACCTGCTCCACACATTCTCCATTAAAGGATTGAGTGAATCTCAGACATCTCAGAGACATGTCGATAAATAAATAGAAAAGCAGTCTTTGTCGTGACATTGAGACGCAGAAAAAAGGAACTGGGTGTTGCCGAAAAACCGGGGTGCTGGCAAAGAGAGCTGCGGCGATGCTGTAGGATTTGTTTTCATTTTAGTGAACATTTGGGATTCTGTATCGATGTAGAATCAGATTTGGAACAACACGTGATGGTAAAGCTGCAAAGACGAGAAAGGTAAAATGCTGGAACAGTATCAATATTAACACTCAATTGTTAATATTGACAAAGTGATCGGACCTGAGAAAAGAGCAACAATTCCAGGGTATAATTAAAGAATAAAATAAAATATAAATTTAAGTCTGAACCGGAGGAGGCACCATCTGTAACAAATGCAACAAGAGCAAAACACACGCATACAGTCGGAACCAATTCCAGTTACTTACCAGGGATACCAATCGCTGCCAGTACAGGATAGTAAATTCTCGCGATGTAGTAAATTGCTGGATATCCCATTTTCTGTGTGAGTTGGTGATCAGTTGAAAGCAGTCCAGCTACTGATCGCTACTGTTGATTCCGTTGCAAGCTCTTATACAGGTGAGGAAAGTGCCCTCTGACAATTAATCATACCACGTGGTTAGTCGCATCAGTGACAGTCCACTAAACAAACACTTGAGGTAAGCCGTTCATATGAATTGCGTCATTGTGCAATGAAAATTGCTCTCTCGGAGGAATTACGAAATAACAATTATGTTCAATTTTGTTTATTCACACCTTCAAACGAGAACGTTGCACATTATATGTATTCTATGACAATTCTATGGCACAGAGTTTGTGCGTTTCGCATAAAATAATCCTTAGTCTCAATATTTTTGCAAGGTGGACTATCACCCAAATAAGCAACAATAGTTACAATAGGCGAAGCGCATTAAGATTCTGAGGTTAAGGAAGGCATTTCGTTTGATTGTTCAATTCAATACTTTTTCCCCGATGCTCACACTTCCTTCTTGCTTTCAGATTGGTTTGGTGCAACAAAAGTGGTCAAACTGGAGGATAAATAACTCAATAGACAATAGACAGTAGGTGCCCTGGTAGTCCATCCGGCCCTTCTAGCCAGCACCGCCATTCACTGTGATCATGGCTGATCATACACATTCAGTGCCCCGTTCCTGCCCTCTCCCCACATCCCTTGACCCCGCTATCTATAAGAGCTCTATCTAACTCTCTCTTGAAAGCATCCAGAGACTTGGCCTCCACTGCCTTCTGTGGCAGAGCATTCCACATATCCACCACTCTCTGGGTGAAAACGTTTTTCCGCATCTCTGTTCTAAATGGCCTACCCTTTATTCTTAAACTGTGGCCTCTAGTTCTGGACTCACCCATCAGCGGGAACATGCTTCCTGCCTCCAGCGTGTCCAAACCCTTAATAATCTTATATGTTTCAATCAGATACCCTCTCATACTTCTAAATTCCAGTGTATACAAGCCCAGTCGTTCCAGTCTTTCAACATATGACAGTCCCGCCATTCCGGGAATTAACCTTGTGAACCTACGCTACACTCCCTCAATAGCAAGAATGTCCTTCCTCAAATCTGGAGACCAAAACTGTACACAATACTCCAGGTTGGGTCTCACCAGGGCCCTTTACAGCTGCAGAAGGACCTCTTTACTCCTATAATCAATTCCTCTTGTTATAAAGGCCAGCATGCCATTAGCTTGCTTCACTGCCTGCTGTACCTGCATGATTGTTTTCATTGACTGATGTACAAGAACACCTAGATCTCGTTGTACTTCCCCTTTTCCTAACCTGACTCCATTTAAATAGTAATCTGCCTTCCTGTTTTTGCCACCAAAGTGGATAACCTCATTAAACTGCATCTGTCATACATTCGCCGACTCACCTAGCCTGTCCAAGTCACCATGCATTCTTATAACATCCTCCTGACATTTCACACTGCCACCCAGCTTTGTGTCATTGGCAAATTTGCTAATGTTACTTTAATCTCTTCATCTAAATCATGACTGTATATTGTAAACAGCTGCGGTCCTAACATCCAAAAGGGACCCGTTAATCGCTACTCTTTGCTTCCTGTCAGCCAGCCATTTTTCAATCCATGTCAGTACTCTGCCCCAAATACCATGTGCTCTAATTTTCCCCACTAATCTCCTATGTGGGATTTTATCAAAGGCTTTCTGAAAGTCCAGGTACACTACTTCCACTAGCTCTTCCTTGTCCATTTTCATAGTTACATGCTCAAAAAATTCCAGAAGATTAGTCAAGCATGATTTCCCCTTCATAAATCCATGCTGACTCGGACTGATCCTTCTACTGCTATCCAAATGTGTCGTAATTTCCTCTTTTATTATTGAATCCCGCATCTTTCCCACCACTGACGTCAATAAACGATTAGATTAGTTATGCATCTCGAAGTCCACCTCCACATAGAAACATAGAAAAAAAAACATACAGCACAATACAGGTCTTTCGGCCCACAAAGCTGTGCCGAACATGTCCCTTGGTGTCTGAAAAGTGGATGCATGCCATCTTGGACAATGTCTCTCATCCACTGAATAATGTACAGGTTAGGCACAGGAATACATTCAGCCAAAGACTCATTCCACCGAGTTGTAACACTAAGCGTCATAGGAAGTCATTCCTGCTCGTGGCCATCAAACTTTATAACTCCTCCCTCGGAGTCTCAGACACCCTGAGCCAATAGGCTGGTCCTGGACTTATTCCCACTTGGTATAATTTACTTATTATTATCTAATTATTTATGGTTTTATATTGCTATATTTCTACACTATTCTTGGTTGGTGCGACTGTAACAAAACCCAATTACCCTCGGGATCAGTAAAGTATGTCTGTCTGTCTGTCTGTCCTACCTGACAACTACCTAGGTATTACCCATGGCAAACTGCAATTAGCCATCTTGGAGAATCTTTAAAGACCCTATCGTTGCCGCCTCCAACCCCTCCGCAGGCAGACCATTCCACGCACTCACCGCTCTTTGTCTAAAAAACCTACCCCTGATATCTCCTCTGTACCTAATCCCAAGCAACTTAAAACTATGCCTTCTCGTGCTAACCATTTCAGCCCTGGGACAAAGCCTCTGTCTATCCACACGATCAATGCCGCCCATTATCTAGTACACGTCTATCAGGTCACCTCTCATCCTCCGTCGCTCCAAGGAGAAAAGACCGTGTTCACTGAAGCTAATCTCATAAGCCATGCTCCCCAACACAGGAAACATCCTTGGAAATCTCCTCTGCACCTTTTCTCTTTTACATTGACGGTTCTAATTATTATAAATTACTAGGATTGCACATTGCTCATTTAGACGGAGATTTTTATTCCTCATGTATGTGACGGATGTAAGAAATAAAGTCAATTCAATAACAAGGGGAGGAATGACTTCCGGACTCTCAGGGGTTCAGATGTTTCAAAATGCTCATAGTCGCTTAAAAAAGAGTAAAGGGAATGTCTTGACAGCCTCTCAATTGCGGAAAAGGAGGACACCGTGGGTGAACGCATGTTAATAGACTGTGAGTGGAACTTAGAAGTAGGAAGGGAAGAAACAGTCGTTTCAGAGTATTCTGTACAGAGCTCCCATCACCAAAACGGAAACAACACACAGAGACAGTGACAGATTGGGACATATATTTTGCACAGGTGCTTATATACCCCAACTCTCACCTAGATGGGGTCAGTTGTGCTGTGAGGATTACATTCCTTGACTTCTCTAGTGCCTTTAACACCATCCAGCCCAAGATCTTAAAGCACAAACTAACGGAGATGGGAGTAGACTCTCACATGGTGGATTGGATAGTGGACTACTTGACAGAGAGGCCTCAGTATGTGCGGTTGGGAGACTGTAGGTCTGACACGGTGGTCAGTAGCACGGGAGCGCCACAGGGAACCGTACTCTCTCCGGTCCTGTTCACCCTGTACACATCAGACTTCCAATATAACTCGGAGTCCTGCCATGTGCAGAAGTTCGCTGATGACACGGCCATAGTGGGGTGTGTCAGGAATGGACAGGAGGAGGAGTATAGGAAACTGATACAGGACTTTGTGATATGGTGCAACTCAAACTACCTGCGTCTCAATATCACCAAGACCAAGGAGATGGTAGTGGACTTTAGGAGATCTAGGCCTCATATGGAGCCAGTGATCATTAATGGAGAATGTGTGGAGCAGGTTAAGACCTACAAGTATCTGGGAGTACAGTTAGACGAAAAGCTGGACTGGACTGCCAACACAGATGCCTTGTGCAGGAAGGCACAGAGTCGACTGTACTTCCTTAGAAGGTTGGCGTCATTCAATGTCTGCAGTGAGATGCTGAAGATGTTCTATAGGTCAGTTGTTGAGAGCGCCCTCTTTTTTGTGGTGGCGTGTTGGGGAGGAAGTATTAAGAAGAAGGACGCCTCACGTCTTAATAAGCTGGTTAAGAAGGCGGGCTCTGTCGTGGGCAAAGTACTGGAGAGTTTAACATCGGTAGCTGAGCGAAGGGCGCTGAGTAGGCTACGGTCAATTATGGAAAACCCTGAACATCCTCTACATAGCACCATCCAGAGACAGAGAAGCAGTTTCAGCGACAGGTTACTATCGATGCAATGCTCCTCAGACAGGATGAAGAGGTCAATACTCCCCAATGCCATTAGGCTTTACAATTCAACTGCCAGGAATTAAGAACTTTTTATTATGCTTTTTGAGTAGTGATTTAGATGCATATCATATTATTACTGAGTGAATATGTATGTAATTCGTTTTTTTTTGCTACAACAAGTGTATGGGACATTGGAAAAAAATGTTGAATTTCCCCATGGGGATGAATAAAGTATCTATCTATCTATCTATCTATCTATCTATATTAACACGGCTGTTGTTACAGGCAACTTAAACTTCACTGATGTTCATCGGCAATTCCTCTGATTAGAAGGTTGAGGTATGGCAGAATTTCTCGGTAGTGTACAGGAAGGAGACCTGGCACAACACCGGGCAGGCAGACTCGTGAACATGCCATCTTGTGTTAATACCAGAAAGTGAAATGGGTCAGATAACTGATCTCTCCGCATGTCAGCATTTCAGAACGATAGAGCACAGGTATTCGACATACCTTACACTGGGATACCAGCAGACAATATGGAGTGTACTTAATTGATACTATTGGGTAGGAACGTGGGAGCTGAATTAGGGAAACGAATTGTTCCTTCAAATGTACAAGAGAATATGGAGATTGTTAATGGAGCACTTGTTTGGGGTTCAGCGTTGGCTTCTTTCATTGAGGCGGAGAACGGATGATAAGAGATTTAAAACACCTCTTCAAGAAGAGGAAGGAAATATATTTAAGGTTTGGGAAGGGAGGATCAGAGAGGGCTGTGGAAAGACAAAATGCAGCCAGCAAAGGTTTTAACAAAGGTCGTAGAAAAATTAAAATGAAAAGGCATGAAAGAGACGAGCTAATGTAGGTGAAAAAAAAACAGGAGGATGAAGACAGAGAGTGTGGGAGAGATGGGATAAACTAGTAAGAATTGGTCTGAGTGCAAGAAGGCAGTGAAGGTCCTTAATGATCCTGTGCTTCACCAGTGATTGAAATCTTGATGAATGTGGATACAGTGAAAATGAACAGATGTGCTGAGACATGCAGACACTTCGGATTACGAGCTAGAAACTGGGAAAACATGGAAAATTATCCATTCCCCGGTGCTAGAAGGGATGTAATCCATGTAATTAGAGAAAACGAGTGAAGATGTTGCTGCGATTTTGGACATAAAATTCCTGTCATCACTGGCCACAGATGTGGTACGGGAGGATGGGAGAATGGCAAATCGTATTTCTATGTTCAAGGCATGTAATAAGAATAGTCTTGAGAATTACAGCCCCGTGACTCTTCGGTCAGTAGAGGGCAAGGTATTGGAGAGGCTTCTCAGCGACTGAATTTTTGGAGAAACGCATTCTGATTATGGATAGTCAGCATGTCCCTTATGAGCCAGAATAAATTCCATGAAGAAGTGAAAAGTAGGCAGATGAAGCAGCCGAGTCGATGAGGGTTGATTAGTTTTGTAAGGTATCAGACTGGGTTCACTATGGTGCACACTTGGAGAGAACAGGTGGCCTGGGATCTAGTGAAACCTGGCTGCATAGATTCAGAACTGGCTAACCAAAGGATCGCCGATGAGGTAGTGGATGGAGTGCATTCTGCCCGGATGACAGGGGCTAGTGATGTTCCGCAGGGAAGGTATAATTTTCAGTACACTTTATAACTACATCTGGACTATGCTGTTATAGCGCTTTGAGTGACAGGCATTATGACTATCCTGCAGGAGTTGGGTCATTGATTGAGTTAGGGCTGATTTTGAAAGCAGACGACTGAATTGGAACTGAAACTGCCAGCTATCTGAACTGAAATCACGTTTCCCTATTACAGGGCAGATCCTACAATTATATCAAAGCGCTTCTTTCCCAGTGGAACTCTTCAACTCCGGATCAGCATTTCAAAATATTCAGCAGCACCCTTTGTTGTTTTCCAAATGAGCCAGTCTCCCAGAAAGAGCATTTCTAATTGCCCATTCATCTACACACGGTTTGGTCTCATGTACATTTACCTTTCAACAGCGGGTTTGTCATACCCGGAATAGATACACTGATATCTCGATCTCTTTAAGCTGGATTTCGCATGGGGCTGCGGAATCCGTGTCTCCCTCTGTAATCAATACCACAGCAAACAAACACAAGAACGCTATCGATCTCCGCAGGTAAGGCAGAACAAAAACCTGAGCTCCAACGTTTCTTCCTTCAAAACTGTCTCTGGTAACTGGCGTATACAGAATAAACAGTTAATTCCTAGAATGATAATCCTTATCAAGTATTCTAAAGAACGAAGTGAAACCAGATATTTATGCGACCCCCATACACTAAGTCTTCATACAATTTCGGAAAAGGAAATTCACATGTTCTTGCAAATTAATTTCAAACAATGAAGCAGACATTTGCAATCAGTGAGACCCTATTTTGAATGAAAAGAATAATTCAAACATCCTTTCAATGCAATTCTAACAATCACACAACTACCTTACGTTCATTCACGCACGCATTACCTCTGTTTCTCTTTACTGAACTCATGAATTTTCTGTCCCTGTGCAACATTTTACGTTCTCAATGCATTCGCACTTTCAACTACCACAGAACTGTTAAGTGTTGAACAGTGAACAAATAATCTATAATTAGAATCGTACAACATTTAAGAAATCCTTTCGAGTCCAATGCAAAGGGGCGCTGAAATTTACGAATCGTCCGCAAATTATTCTTCAACATTTCTAAAAGATGACTTCATGGCGTCACAAAATCTCCAACGACTTAAAAGTTTTCTCACTTCCAATTTACTGACCAAAGATAGGGTTGAGATTAAATGAGCATTTTTTTTGTATATTATCAGGTTTAATCATCCCCATCACTACCGTTGAAGTAACAAATTTGTACACTGTGCTGGCCCCTTTACCACATGCCATCCACCCCCCAAGTCCGGAACTATGGCCTTTACCACCTTAATGATGGAGTGATGGTATATTCCTCTAGTGTGTTACCACACTTATAATCGGAGGGAGGAGCTTAGGATGATGGAGCCTAACGGAGACTCCTTTGCTTCCATCTTCTGATTCAGCTCTATTTCTATCTCTTTTTCTTCCTTTTCTTTTGAAGCTGTGGCCTGGAGTTACACGATATAGAAGTATTTAAAACTATGAAAGGGATGGATAAGATAGAGGCAGGAACGTTATTTCCACCGGAAGATGAAACCTGAACACGGAGACATACCCTTAAGAAACGGCAATGCAAATTTTGGATGGAGGTAAGGAGGAAATATTTTCCCAGACAGTAGTGAGTCTGCAGAATTCTCTGCCCAATGAATCTGTGCAGGCTACCCCACGAAATATATTCAAGACACGGTCGGATAGATTTTTGCGAAGTAGGTGAATTAGGGGTTAAGGAGAAAAAACAGGTAGTTGAAAGTGAATCCATGGTCAGATTGGGCATGACCTTATTAAATGGCGGAGCACATGGCCTACCCCCGTTCCTATTTCTTAAGTTCTTCTGGGTTTTTTTTTACGCTTGCCGCTTGTATAGTTGCATTTGGTCAGCACGTCTAGCGGTATTCTCTGCTAATACCCAAAAGCAACTTAACAGATTATTTATTTCTTCACTTAGTCCTCTATCTTTGTATTTTCGGAAAAACACGAATGTAATCCTGAGGCTTTGTAAAACTGCTATGTGTTGTGGTCTTTTGATATGTTCGAATAGGAGCACAGTCCAATATCTTTTCTTCTGCCGTACCTTGTCATTACATTGTCCTCTGGTGGCCGGTTCCCTGTAACAGCTCACGATCATTATCCGCGGGCAGTAATGTCCCAATATCTTGATCAATATTTCTCAGACGCTGAGGTACAAAGGATGTAGTGCATGTTATATTCTTCTTTCGTATTCCTGCCCCTGTTTCCTTCAATTGCGACTTTCTCCCTGGTCGCAAATGGGGAAGAGAGTCAGAGTAGTGAAACAGTACTGGGTTCTTTCTTTGTATGCTAGCAGGAGATTTTTGGAAATAGGCTGCCTAGCATTGTCATACCATAAGGAGCTGCATCACTCCGTCCATTACCATCCTCCTGTTTCAAACACGCCCCTGTTTATTATTTTTCTGTGAATGGAGATGTTATCCCAACAACTTTTCTATCGGCTCTAAACCCTTGATTTGATTTCCAGAGTTAAGTGTCTATTCTGATTATAATATTGACATTACATTCAAACTGCGTATAAATCATTATACATTTCACTCAATCCTGCCACTCGCTACAAGCTAAAGTGCTTCTTATCATTCACTGTTTGCTTTCGCAAGCACTCTTGGATTGAATCAAATGCATTATTTACACGCTCCTCGCACTCACCTTCATCGCAAATTGGTTGTCCTCTCATTAAGATTGACACTTCTCTTCAAGACGGATCACCACATCATTGGAAACATGATCGCTTCCTCTACTCTGCTCCGCTGAAATTTAACTTGTTGCCGCAATTCTACCCATTTCTCAATTAAGCATCCTTTTGCTCGGGCTCCGTTTAAATTCCTTGCCTCACATCCTCCCATGTGTAATCATTAGGCTTTACAATTCAACCGCCAGGACTTAAGAACTTCTTAAAAGCTATTATTAATGCTTTTTGAGAGAGTGATTTAGATGCATATCATATTTTTACTGAGTTAAGTATTGTATGTAATTAGGTTTGCTACAACAAGTGTATGGGACATTGGAAAAAAAGGTTGAATTTCCCCATGGGGATGAATAAAGTATCTATCTATCTATCTATCTATCTATCTATCTATCTATCTATCTATCTATCTATCTATCTATCTATCTATCTATCTATCTATCTATCTATCTATCATTGTGATCTTTATCACAGCGTTTTTATTTTCCTTCATACATCCATGACCAGCGATATCTCCACACTGAGGAGAATTCCACGTTGCCGTGTAACAATCAGGATAAGATTCTGAGCACGGAAGTTGTTGAGCCTTTCTGAGAAAGTTATCATTCAATTGTTAATTTAGAAGTTTTGTCGGGCATTATATCAATAAAAATGCATTAACATTCATAAAGACAAAGTGTGTGCAGATGCAGCTGGGACTTCAGAAAAAAACCTGAAAGGAACTGCTTGACGTTGAGTCAGTTGCGAAACAACAGGGTCGAGTAATAAAGTTTGTACACGCTGTGAAGGAAGCTTTCCAACCCAAGGTCGTGAGAAGCACAAGAAAAACAATAGATTAACGTTGAAAGTTCAAAGTAAAAATTATTATCAAAGTACGTAAAACATACAACCTGTGATCATTTTTTTTCTGCAAGCTTATTTAGCAAATCCATAGGCGAGCATATGGATGAATAAATATGTAGGTAAAATATTGAAGGAAAGACATCTATAAAAAGAATAGAGAAAATATAGTAATAATGTCAACCGTCCGGCATATGAAAAAGTGAGAGCAATAGTCAAGAGTTAAATTCGCATTCCCAAAATGCAGTTTGAGACTGATGTTGCCGATAATGCTAAGATTGACCGCAATAGATGTTCTTCCTTATAATTGACCAGTAAAATAAAAGTTAAGGAGGAAGTTAAGCGCATTAGAAATAATAGTAGAGTGTTATGTTTTGCAGAGAAGGACATAGTGGATACCCTTAACTCATATTTTGCTACCTTATTCATCTGAAATCATAGCAATATGCCAGAAAGTGTGGAGATACATAAGGTTGATTTATTATTGACCAGCAGAAATTACCGTCCAATCAAGGACAGGGGAAGCAGTCAAACCAGTTGTCCCCCAGCCACCCCCCTTTTTGTGGACTCTGAACTGATTCTTGATCTTCGATAAACTAATCAGAGCAATTGAATGCCGATACAATAAGCTTCAGCTAATGAGCTGGTAACCTGTATCCATTCCCAGACAAGTACCTGTTTGGTATTTAACGAGCGTGGACTCTGAACTGAATCTTGTTCTGGGTCAAACTAATCAGAGCAACTGAATGTTGACACAAGGAACTTTAGGTGCTGAACTGATAAATGAGACAATTTTTCGTAGTCACGTATTATGTACAATGACAGACCTACCAAAGAAAAAATTCTTAATCTCGTCAGACGTTGTCTGGGTTGCGTCATTTAATTGGTTTGGACAAGTCAGAGTTGGAAGACAAAATACACAAGGCTCCGGTGGAACAATGCAGGTTGTAGCCCTGTAAAATGTCCAGTAGGAAGCTGATCCAGGTAGGTCAGGTGACCTCGCGCCAATGGAATGGACAAAAATTGATGGGGAACACTATAAGAGTTAGGCACTCTAAATACACTGGGCACTCTCCAGCAACCAGAAATCAACCTCGCGGTAAAGGAGAGCTCCACAGACACGTGGAGATCGGGGCTATGATGGGAGTGTGGGAAGCGTAATCACTTTTCTCTTCATTGACTGTTCAGGGAGGGTCGGGAATTCTAGCAGGGTGCACACAGCTACACAGTTTGTGAACCCACGTGCTTTTCAGTCAGGACAATAGCAGTTACTTCTCAGTAAATATGTATCCTCTGTGCCTCAAAGATCACTATTACAAGAGGTGATACTTGTAATGGAATTGTCGTCCCGAGCTGGTCTCGAACATGAACCTCCTTGTTCAGCTGGTGACGCGAATCGGACCACGTGAGTGACGTATAGAGAGATCTGGCGCTAACACAGGGTGAATAATTCAGGGGATTCTGCAAATCCAAAGTACTTGGATTGCTTTAATTGGAGTTGATACCTTTAGAAATACGTTTGGATAAGTGGCCAGAATATGAGGAGTTTGTCGCTCACTCACCCTGCTTCTGAAAGGGAAACTGACGGTGATGCCCTGCGTATATTCGGCCTACAGGAAGCTGTCGATCAGCAAGTTTAAACAGTTACAAAAAAACAGTAGCATTCGGCTGTTTAGCTGAGGATTTGATAGTTGTTAGGCCAAATTGCCGTCTCAGATCAGCACAGATTAGGATCAGAAAACGAATGTCGGCATAAAGTAGAAGCCGACAGAAAAAGGTTAGAAAGAGGACACAAAATGCTCCAAAAGAAAGGAGAAACCTTAAAGAAAGGGTTACATAGTGGACAGCTGTGGACCTGATGCATATGATTAAGTTTCAGTGGTGGTGTGCGAAATCACTTAAAGACAATGTAAGCCGGAGGAACCAGCCGATCTAACGAAGGATGAAGTGGAAGGATTAAGGAAACGGCGCCATGACTAAAAGGAGGCTATGACTGTGATTCAAAAATCAGCCCAGGAAAGGCAGAGCAACGCTGTCGACCAGGCAAAGTGTTTAAAGAAGATTCAAAAGCTACAGGACTTGCTGCACAGAGAGAAATAATATGTGCTTTTGGATCTAAGAAAAGGAAGAAATAAAGTCGAACATATCCTTTTATGAATAACTATTGTCATTTGTCACCATTTACATTACCCTGCAATTGAATCGTGACAGTGGGGCCTACTGTGGCTGAGGAGAGAGTCAGTGTTGCATGAGTTTTGAGATCAGTGCACTGTCACTACCCAGAGTCCATCTGACTCGAGCCCTCCCGTGCCGGTAACAAAGCCCGTGCATCCTTTCTGAGGCGGACGATCAGAGATGCACACAGTACTCCAGCTGTGAGATCGCGGACACACACCAAGAACAACATGTGAACAGGTCCTTCTGCTCACTGCGTTGTTCTGAAGCAATTGACCTTGTAATTTCATGCTTTACTAAATCAATCCCATCTGCCCTCACAAGGTCTCTTCTCATATTCGCGTGGTAACTAATATCGCCTATGGCATCCACCTCCGCCATCACCCCTGGCATTCATCCCAAGCACTCAAAAATCTCCTTTAAACATTCCGAGTCAGGTTTACAATACTCTGTAGTGCAAGTAGTTTCATTTACAGCGGCAGTGTCAGGAAAAAAATACAAAATTACACTAAATTACAAAATAATTTCTTAATTACATTACGAACTGAGAAAACGGCTACCTGAAAAAGCTTTGATATCTTCTTATAGCCTTCTCCTGCTTTGTTGGCATCATTTATTTTAATTTTCAGAGTGCTGAGCAGCTGATTAGAGAAGCGCATGGCTGCTGATTGTTGGGACAAGATTTGAGGAGGCAGGTTATTTATAAAGCTTAGAAATTTACATCACCTGGCCTTTCCTAACGACGATTAAGAAGAAGCCATAGCCTTAACGAGCTAATTAAGGTCTGAGACCTCGGTAAGAGTTATCTGAGAGCTCAAATATTTGGAGTGCCCGAACACTTGCATGGTGCTCTTTTCCTTTTCTTCACTCTAAAATTGTACAAAACAAAATGTATGCACTGATCGTGCTTAAAATGTTGAAAAGAATGTTTCATCTTTAACTTCATGACTTTTGGAGTTCAGTTCCTCGTCCACTCACTGAACTATTCACAGTAACACAACCTTTGACCAGGGCTGCCCGAACATTTGCATGCCACTGGACATGAGGCAGTGGAAAAGCGCCACAAAATCCGGACCGAAAAATCACAAAAACTCAAATGTTGCCATGGAAATTTGCATGCAAACTCGTGACTGCTGAGCGGGACAGATTACCACTGTCAATATACCATCCATCTGTTCGTTGACGTCCAAAGGCGAGTTGTTATTTTTCTCCTGGACTCCACTGATATCCCAGGATATATTTTCACTGATCATTTTTCAGTGGCATACCTTTCAAACGTTGCACATCACTGTGGGGATCCTGGAGTAAAGCATCACTGATCATTGTGTTGCCGAAATGTTAAACAATATAATTGTGACCAGTTTGATTAGAATGACAGACCGTAAGGTTTTAATAAGGTGATAGAGTTAAGAGTGTAACCGGGGAAAGATCGGGAGTTATTTCGGAGTAACTCTACATGGGCTGCGCGTTCAATCAGGGGCGGAGGGTATTCCGAGATAAATATTCATTCTAGACGTTCACGTTTGCGGAAGAACATCCACGGCCAGTTACTGACCTTTATGCAGGCGTGGGATATTTCGCCCATGTTTTAATTTTACATGGAATCACAACAACTTCGATATATTGAAAATGCCGTGATCCCAACTCTGTACCTATATGCGATCTCCCACCGTCACCTCGTCCCAAAATAAACAGTGCCACAGTACCCCGTTTCCTTCTGCTACATTACCGTCATTATACAGAAAGGTTTTAACCAGACTTTTCGACATTCCCTCAGAAACCCGATGCCAGCGTTGTGATCAGACCTTCCTCATTGGATCTTTAACAGGAATGGAATGTGCGATACCAATAGTAAGAAATGTAACTTCTGTCTGCGCTGCTATATCACCGGAAGATCGCAGATTCGAGTCCTGAAAATATTAAGTGTTGATGTTACTAACTGTTTCCACCTCGGCGTAAACAAATATTTGCGCGGCTGACGTGGGGTGGCTGTGATGCTGCTCGCGACGGATAAAACAAAGAGAAGCAGAGAGATTGAATGCGCGCGCGTGTGTGTGCGCGTGTGAGTGAGAGAGAGTTCGAGAGAGAGAGAGAGAGTTGGGGGAGGCAGACTGAAAAATTGGAAACTAGAATACTGTGGTGGAGAATATGAAAGGATGTCTGTATGGTGAGACGAGGAAGGAGTGGAATACAGGGGGGAGGAAAAAGAAAGCGATTTAACATTTGACGGTAGGTTTGAAATTTTGCAGCACACGGTTATTCTTCCTGATGTTTCTCTGGATGGGAAGGTCTGAGATGTGAGCTCCGTTGAAACCACAATGCATCCTCATGCGTCAATACATGACAATAGGTTTGAAGGCTAATTCTTCCGTTACGCAGTGTACGTTATCCACGAACCTTCTTAGATTTAAATCAGTTTATGTTCTCCGGTAAATTATATATATTTACTATTAATTCTTCTTTCTTTAATTTACCTTTGCCAGGTTTGAAATACAATGCGCTACTGATAGAAAACCAAACGTTCATTATAATTACAATAATCCTGTATTGTCCCGGTACCGAAGAAACCACAACCAAAGGAGTTGAATGACTTCAGACCTGTTGCCTTGACGTCGCACGTGATGAAGACCATGGAGCGGCTGATAATACAGAATCTGAGGCCACAAACCAGGCACGCGCGGGATCCGCTTCAGTTTGCATATAAGGCGAAGGTGGGAGTGGAGGATGCTATCACGTATTTGCTTCACAAATCACTCTCTCACCTAGATGGGGTCAGTTGTGCTGTGAGGATCACATTCCTTGACTTCTCTAGTGCCTTTAACACCATCCAGCCCAAGATCTTAAGGCACAAACTAACGGAGATGGGAGTAGACTCTCACATGGTGGATTGGATAGTGGACTACTTGACAGATAGACCTCAGTATGTGCGGTTGGGAGACTGTAGGTCTGACACGGTGGTCAGCAGCACAGGAGCGCCGCAGGGAACCGTACTCTCTCCGGTCCTATTCACCCTGTACACATCAGACTTCCAATATAACTCTGAGTCCTGCCATGTGCAGAAGTTCGCTGATGACACGGCCATAGTGGGGTGTGTAAGGAATGGACAGGAGGAGGAGTATAGGAAAATGATACAGGACTTTGTGATATGGTGCAACTCAAACTACCTGCGTCTCAATATCACCAAGACCAAGGAGATGGTGCTGGACTTTAGGAGATCTAGGCCTCATATGGAGCCAGTGATCATTAATGGAGAATGTGTGGAGCAGGTTAAGACCTACAAGTATCTGGGAGTACAGTTAGACGAGAAGCTAGACTGGACTGCCAACACAGATGCCTTGTGCAGGAAGGCACAGAGTCGACTGTACTTCCTTAGAAGGTTGGCGTCATTCAATGTCTGCAGTGAGATGCTGAAGATGTTCTATAGGTCAGTTGTGGAGAGCGCCCTCTTCTTTGTGGTGGCGTGTTGGGGAGGAAGCATTAAGAAGAGGGACGCCTCACGTCTTAATAAGCTGGTAAGGAAGGCGGGCTCTGTCGTGGGCAAAGTACTGGAGAGTTTAACATCGGTGGCTGAGCGAAGGGCGCTGAGTAGGCTACGGTCAATTATGGAAAACCCTGAACATCCTCTACATAGCACCATCCAGAGACAGAGAAGCAGTTTCAGCGACAGGTTACTATCGATGCAATGCTCCTCAGACAGGATGAAGAGGTCAATACTCCCCAATGCCATTAGGCTTTACAATTCAACTGCCAGGACTTAAGAACTTTTTTAAGCTATTATTAATGCTTTTGAGTTAGTTCTTACTGAGTTAAGTATTGTATGTAATTAGTTTTTTTTGCTACAACAAGTGTATGGGACATTGGAAAAAATGTTGAATTTCCCCATGGGGATGAATAAAGTATCTATCTATCTATCTATCTATCTATCTATCTATCTATCTATCTATCTATCTATCTATCTATCTATCTATCTATCTATCTATCTCCACGATGGATACAGTCCAGTCATCCTCCAGTGATACCAGTTCCACGATAGATAAGACGTGGGAGTAAAAGTTTCACAGCGGGAGCAGAATGGTGAGACTGTGTTTATCCAATAAACCGAGGGCCGTTCATCGGTACGAGATCCACAATAGGCACAGAGTAGTTTGTACAGCAAAAACAGAAGGAAATGATCTTGAGAAGTGAGCTTGGACACACCCACTGTTCTGCACATACTTAGATTAGTGACGAAAATGAGAAGACACTGAATGGGGTAATGGGACAGAGATAATCATAAAGTCACAGATTATTACTACAGAGAAACAGGCTCTTCCGTTCATCTAGGTCAACTCTCTGTGATCCTCCGCCCCGCCCCATATATCTGCATCCTCCGTCCCTCTTTCATCCACTTACCTACACAACCTTCACTGAAATGCTACAATTGAATCCGCATCTACCAGTTACGCTTGCAGTTCCTTCCACACTGGCTCGACTCTCTGAGTGACTAACTTCTGCTACATACACTGCTTGCATATTTCAACTTGCTCCACAAGTCTATGAGCTCTAGTTGTAGATTCACAGGATAGAACATATCCTTCACCCAAAGCATAGACCATATAACATAGAAAACGACAGCATATTACCGGCCCTTCCATCAACAACGTTGTGCCAAATATGTAACTCTCTGGACTTTCCCGAGCGCATAGCCCTCTATTTTTTCTAAGCTCCATGTACCTGTCTAAAAGACTCTTAAAATATCCTGTTGTATCTGTTTGCACCACCGCCGCCGGCACTGCATTCCACGAACACACCACTGTCTGTAGAAAAAAATACCCCTGGTATGTCCTTTGTACCAATTTCCAAGCACATTAAAACTATGACCTCTATGGTTAGACATTTCGGCCCCTGTGTGGGGGTGGGGGGAAGAATACCTCTCTCTATCCACGCGATTAATGACTATCTTCATATTATACAATTCTGCCATGTCACCTCTCATCCTCTGTCACTACAATGAGAAAAAACCCTGTTCTCCTAAGGTACGACCTCCATTCCAGGCAATACCCTTGTAAATCTCCTCTGCACTCCCTCTCTAGTATCCACGCACCCTCGCTATAGTGTCTATTGTATGGACCCTCCATGGGGAAAATCTATTTCTTTTTTTATTATCAAAGGTCCCTTTAATATTACTATTTCTTTCATATGCTCAGAAGGTCATTCGTAGAACTTGTTTTATTGTGACACATGTCTCAGCTGTTACTGTTACAGGAGACAGGAATAAAAGATCCTATTTCCCCCCTCGATAGATTCTACCCTATTTCACCTGCCGATCTGAAGACCCGCCCTCAATATCAGCAGTGAATGAGTTCCCTTGAATGTGTCAAAATAAATCTGTTTGAAGTTGATTGTCCAGGTTCATTGCTCAGGATGATTGTCTACGTTAGAAACGACACTGATCAGAAAATGTCCCATTTTGGCAGCTAACGTCAGATGTCTTGGAGAGTACATTGGCAACGTTCGCATTATCCTTTGTTTAAAAGTTAATAACGTGTAGCATCCCTTGAGGATACGAATTCATGGCAAGGTTACAGAGTGAGAAAACATTTCAATGTAACTGTTTGTACAGCCGGCTGTCTCTCATGGGACAGATATCACTACCACACTAAAAGCCTCAGTGGAATTACTCTGAATTGGTTATTACTCTGCAAAACCTGTCACCAGTCCATATGAGCATTTGGATCGTTCCGTGCAACTGACCGCTGCCTCTGACGGAATATGGAATATCCAGCGATTTACTACATCGTGGGCGTTTTCTTTCCGGCAATTGTAGCAATTGGTGTCCCTGGTAAAATACTTGAGCCGGTCACTTTATGTATGGTGCCGTCGTCGTCTTGCTTTTCTTCAATTGCGCTGTTTGGACTTTTACTGGGCATTGATGCTACCTTCGTCTGAAATGTGTTTCTAGAATTGAGGATCTAAGCATCTGATAGTTCTGTAACTCAGTTTCAATATTGTTTCTACGTGATGCTTTCCACTTCTTTTATCAATTATGTTGGTGTCGATATTGCCATAGTTCTACAGTGTCACATTGGCTGACTTTCTGAACTGGCCCTGGTCGCTTTTCCAGATCAGAAGCTTTATCAACTGACCGGCCAGTCGAAAATCGACTCTCAGGTCTGTTCTTCATAAAACGTTAGATTATAACTTATGCATTAAATCTCATGATTTCACCACAAATAATCCCTTCAGCTATTTCACCTTAAACAATGGAACTGGTGCTGTTTATGGAGGGATTGACCTTCACGGGTACCTGCCGTGAATATCAGATGCCCGGCTGTAACCTGTCGGAAAGTCACCAACCCATTGCTAATTCAGTCCACTATTGTCCAGCCGGAGTGCACGGACAGAGTCCGCACAAATTGAATTGCTGCTTTTCACTTCCAAAAAAAAAATCCTTTACTGCGTAGCATTGGAAAAATGGTGGACATTCACACATTGCAACTAACGATAATTTTGTGCTGATTTGTTTTCTCTCTGAATTTCTTGTAGTTAACTTAACGGCGATTGTGATCCTATCCCGGGGAAAATGCGGACTCTCCAAATGCATCACCCGTTATCTGGTTGGAATGGCAACAGCGGATCTGATGGTGGTTATAGTTTTCGCTTTATTAGAACAGACCAACAATATCTACATTTATTGTAGATTCCTGCTAATCACTCCTGTATGCGCAGTGACAGGTGTATTATTTGTTGTGACGAGGGACTGTTCTGTTTGGTTTACGGTCAGTTTCACCTTCGATCGTTTCATCGCAATATGTTGTCGAAAGTTCGGGAAACGATACTGCACTGAGAGAACAGCAACTGTGGTTATGGTGACGGTGGTAATAGTGAGCTGCGGGAAATGTGTCCCGTATTACTTTGTTGTTGAACCTTACGTCATTATTGACAACGTGCCATGGCGTTGCTCCCTTACACATGAGTACGCTACTTTACCCGTGTGGAGAGGATACGAAATGTTGGATAGCATTGTTACACCTTTGCTACCAATCGGCATAATTCTTATCTTCAATGGGTTAACAGTAAGACATATAATTGCGGCAAATAGAGTTCGCAGAGGACTTCGGAACAGCAGCGATAAACATAAAGATACTGAGGTGGAAAACCGCAGAAAATCTATGATTTTGTTGTTTGCAATTTCAGCTAATTTCATATTACTTTGGATGCCCTATACAGTTCGTTCCCTGAAATGGCAAACGGTAAATTACTATTACCTGGACAGATATTTGACGTCCCCTGTCTATATACTACAGCAATTTGGTTACATGTTCGAAACTCTCTGTGTGTGCACCAATACTTGTATCTACACACTGACACAAAGGAAATTCAGGCAAGAGCTGAAGGATGGAATAAAGTGTGTGTTTACGTTAAATGGCCATCTGTGCAGATAACGATCAATCAAATTGCAATTCAGCGGAGTTTTAGAATATAACTGTCGGAATAAATCATTAGATTTGGTAAATATGCCAAAAATTCAAAACGATTTTTTTGCCTGATCATCCTGAAATAAATAAATTCCAAATTATCACAGAGACTTGACAATCATCTGGAAACGGTACCACAGCATAAATGCGAGGACCATCCGCCTCCGGGACAGCGTCACCCCCCAGGCCATCAGACTGATTAACTCACGCTGATTTGAGTGTATTTCACTTTTACATTGACTGTTCAAATGATTATAAATTACTAGGATTGCACATTGCTCATTTAGACGGAGATTTTTAATCCTCATGAATGTGACGGATGTAAGAAATAAAGTCAATTCAATAACAAGCGGATGATTGACTTCCGGACTCTTAGGGGTTCAGCTGTTTCAAAATGCTCATAGTCTCTTAAAAAGAGTAAAGGGAATGTCTTGACAGCCTCTCAATTGCGGAAAAGGCGGACACCGTGGGGTGATTGCATGTTAATAGACTGTGAGTGGAACTCAGAAGTAGGAAGTGAAGAAACAGTCGTTTCAGAGTATTCTGTACAGAGCTTGCATCACCAAAACGGAAACAACACACAGAGTCGTTGATAGATCGGGACATATATTTTGTACAGGTGCTTATATTAACACGGCTGTTGTCACAGGCAACTTAAACTTCACTGATGTTCATCGGCAATTCCTCTATTTAGAAGGTTTAGATATGACAGAATTTCTCAGTAGTGTACAGGAAGGAGACCTGGCACAACACCGGGCAGGCAGACTCGTGAACATTCCATCTTGTGTTAATACCAGAAAGTGAAATGGGTCAGATAACTGATCACTCCGCGTGTCAGCATTTCAGAACGATAGATCACAGGTATTCGACATACCTTACACTGGGATACCAGCAGACAATATGGAGTGTACATAATTGATACTATTGGGTAGGAACGTGCGAGCTGAATTAGGGAAGCGAATTGTTCCTTCAAATGCACAAGAGAAATATGGAGATTGTTAATGGAGCACTTGTTTGGCTTCAGCGTTGATTTCTTTCATTGAGGCGGAGAACGGATGATAAGAGATTTAAAACACCTCTTCAAGAAGAGGAAGGAAATATACTTAAGGTTTGGGAAGGTAGGATCAGAGAGTGCTGTGGAAAGTCAAAAGTAGCCAGGAAGGTTTTAACAATGGACTTAGAAGAATTAAAATGAGAAGGCATGGAAGAGACGAGCTAATGTAGGTGAAAAAAAACAACAGGAGGATGACGACTGAGAGTGTGGGAGAGATGAGATAAACTAGTAAGCATTGGTCTGAGTGCAAGAAGGCAGTGAAGGTCCTTAATGATCCTGTGCTTCACCAGTGATTGAGATCTTGATGAATGTGGATTCAGTGAAAATTGACAGGTGTGCTGAGACATGCAGACACTTCGAAACTGGGAAAACATGGAAAATTATCCATTCCCCGGTGCTGGAATGGATGTAATACATGTAACTAGAGAAAACGAGTGAAGATGTTGCTGCGCTTTTGGACATAACATTTCTGTCATCACTGGCCACAGATGTGGTACGGGAGGATTGGAGAAAGGCAAATCGTATTTCTATGTTCAAGAAATGTAATAAGAATAGTCTTGAGAATGACAGGCCCGTGAGTCTTCGGTCAGTAGAGGGCAAGGTATTGGAGAGGCTTCTTAGGGACTGAATTTTTGGAGAAACGCATTCTGATTAGGGATAGTCAGCATGTCCCTTATGAGCCAGAATGAAGATGAAGGCAGATGAAGCAGCCGAGTCGATATGGGGTAGATTAGTTTTGTAAGGTATCAGACTGGGTTCACTATGGTGCACACTTGGAGAGAACAGGTGGCCTGGGATCTAGTGAAACCTGGCGGCATAGATTCAGAACTGGCTAACCAAGGGATCGCCGATGAGGTAGTGGATGGAGTGCATTCTGCCCGGATGACAGGGGCTAGTGATGTTCCGCAAGGAAGGTACCATTTTCAGTACACTTTACAACTACATCTGGACTATGCTGTTATAGCGCTTTGAGTGACAGGCATTATGACTATCCTGCAGGAGTTGGGTCATTGATTGAGTTAGGGCTGATTTTGAAAGCAGACGACTGAATTGGAACTGAAACTGCCAGCTATCTGAACTGAAATCACGTTTACCTATTACAGGGCAGATCCTACAATTATATCAAAGCGCTTCTTTCCCAGTGGAACTCTTCAACTCCGGATCAGCATTTCAAAATATTCAGCAGCATCCTTTGTTGTTTTCCAAATGAGCCAGTCTCCCAGAAAGAGCATTGCAAATTGCCCATTCATCTACACACGGTTTGGTCTCATGTACATTCACCTTTCAACAGCGGGTTTGTCATACCCGGAATAGATACACTGATATCTCGATCTCTTTAAGCTGGATTTCGCATGGGGCTGCGGAATCCGTGTCTCCCTCTGTAATCAATACCACAGCAAACAAACACAAGAACGCTATCGATCTCCGCAGGTAAGGCAGAACAAAAACCTGAGCTCCAACGTTTCTTCCTTCAAAACTGTCTCTGGTAACTGGCGTATACAGAATAAACAGTTAATTCCTAGAATGATAATCCTTATCAAGTATTCTAAAGAACGAAGTGAAACCAGATATTTATGCGACCCCCATACACTAAGTCTTCATACAATTTCGGAAAAAGAAATTCACATGTTCTTGCAAATTAATTTCAAACAATGAAGCAGACATTTGCAATCAGTGAGATCCTATTTTGAATGAAAAGAATAATTCAAACATCCTTTCAATACAATTCTAACAATCACACAACTACCTTCCGTTCATTCACGCACGCATTACCTCTGTTTCTCTTTACTGAACTCATGAATTTTCTGTCCCTGTGCAACATTTTACATTCTCAATGCATTCGCACTTTCAACTACCACAGAACTGTTAAGTGTTGAACAGTGAACAAATAATCTATAATTAGAATCGTACAACATTTAAGAAATCCTTTCGAGTCCAATGCAAAGGGGCGCTGAAATTTACGAATCGCCGGCAAATTATTCTTCAACATTTCTAAAAGATGACTTCATGACGTCACAAAATCTCCAACGACTTAAAAGTTTTCTCACTTCCAATTTACTGACCAAAGATAGGGTTGAGATTAAATGAGCATTTTTTTTTTGTATATTATCAGGTTTAATCATCCCCATCACTACCGTTGAAGTAACAAATTTGTACACTGTGCTGGCCCCTTTACCACATGCCATCCACCCCCCAAGTCCGGAACTATGGCCTTTACCACCTTAATGATGGAGTGATGGTATATTCCTCTAGTGTGTTACCACACTTATAATCGGAGGGAGGAGCTTAGGATGATGGCGCCTAACGGAGACTCCTTTGCTTCCATCTTCTGATTCAGCTCTATTTCTATCTCTTTTTCTTCCTTTTCTTTTGAAGCTGTGGCCTGGAGTTACACGGTATAGAAGTATTTAAAACTATGAAAGGGATGGATAAGATAGAGGCAGGAACGTTATTTCCACCGGAAGATGAAACCTGAACACGGAGACATACCCTTAAGAAACGGCAATGCAAATTTTGGATGGAGGTAAGGAGGAAATATTTTCCCAGACAGTAGTGAGTCTGCAGAATTCTCTGCCCAATGAATCTGTGCAGGCTACCCCAGGAAATATATTCAAGACACGGTCGGATAGATTTTTGCGAAGTAGGTGAATTAGGGGTTAAGGAGAAAAAACAGGTAGTTGAAGGTGAATCCATGGTCAGATTGGGCATGACCTTATTAAATGGCGGAGCACATGGCCTACCCCCGTTCATATTTCTTAAGTTCTTCTGGGTTTTTTTTACGCTTGCCGCTTGTATAGTTGCATTTGGTCAGCACGTCTAGCGGTATTCTCTGCTAATACCCAAAAGCAAATTAACAGATTATTTATTTCTTCACTTAGTCCTCTATCTTTGTATTTTCGGAAAAACACGAATGTAATCCTGAGGCTTTGTAAAACTGCTATGTGTTGTGGTCTTTTGATATGTTCGAATAGGAGCACAGTCCAATATCTTTTCTTCTGCCGTACCTTGTCATTACATTGTCCTCTGGTGGCCGGTTGCCTGTAACAGCTCACGATCATTATCCGCGGGCAGTAATGTCCCAATATCTTGATCAATATTTCTCAGACGCTGAGGTACAAATGATGTAGTGCATGTTATATTCTTCTTTCGTATTCCTGCCCCTGTTTCCTTCCATTGCGACTTTCTCCCTGGTCGCAAATGGGGAAGAGAGTCAGAGTAGTGAAACAGTACTGGGTTCTTTCTTTGTATGCTCGCAGGAGATGTTTGGAAATAGGCTGCCTAGCATTGTCATACCATAAGGAGCTGCATCACTCCGTCCATTACCATCCTCCTGTTTCAAACACGCCCCTGTTTATTATTTTTCTGTGAATGGAGATGTTATCCCAACAACTTTTCTATCGGCTCTAAACCCTTGATTTGATTTCCAGAGTTAAGTGTCTATTCTGATTATAATGTTGACATTACATTCAAACTGCGTATAAATCATTATACATTTCACTCAATCCTGCCACTCGCTACAAGCTAAAGTGCTTCTTATCATTCACTGTTTGCTTTCGCAAGCACTCTTGGATTGAATCAAATGCATTATTTACACGCTCCTCGCACTCACCTTCATCGCAAATTGGTTGTCCTCTCATTAAGATTGACACTTCCCTTCAAGACGGATCACCACATCATTGGAAACATGATCGCTTCCTCTACTCTGCCCCGCTGAAATTTAACTTGTTGCCGCAATTATACCCATTTCTCAATTAAGCATCCTTTTGCTCGGGCTTCGTTTAAATTCCTTGCCTCACATCCTCCCATGTGTAATCATTAGGCTTTACAATTCAACCGCCAGGACTTAAGAACTTCTTAAAAGCTATTATTAATGCTTTTTGAGAGAGTGATTTAGATGCATATCATATTTTTACGGAGTTAAGTATTGTATGTAATTAGTTTTACTACAACAAGTTTATGGGACATTGGAAAAAAATGTTGAATTTCCCCATGGGGATGAATAAAGTATCTATCTATCTATCTATCTATCTATCTATCTATCTATCTATCTATCTATCTATCTATCTATCTATCTATCTATCTATCTATCTATCTATCTATCTATCTATTTATCTATCTATCTATCTATCATTGTGATCTTTATCACAGCGTTTTTATTTTCCTTCATACATCCATGACCAGCGATATCTCCACACTGAGGAGAATTCCACATTGCCGTGTAACAATCAGGATATGCCTCGAGAATTCGCCAGTGTCATTGCGGTGATTGTGTACGTCCCGCCGCGTGCCGACGCAACGGTAGCGTGTGACGTCATCAGCTCCGCGGTTGCTAAGTTACAAACACAACATACTGAGGCACTGGTGTGAATTACAGGGGACTTCAACCATGTGACCTTGGACAAGACACTTCCTGCTTTCTCACAGTACGTGGATTGTTACACCAGGGGTAACAGGACTATTGACCTGCTGTATGCAAACGTACAGGATGCATATAGTGCATCCCCGCTGCCTGCACTGGGGAAAGCTGATCACAACCTGGTTTTGTTACAGCCCAAATATAAATCTATTGTGATGAGGCATCCCACTACCACACGCTCCTTTCGAAAGTGGACTCCAGAAGCTGAACAGGCCCTGAGAGATTGCTTCAGTGCTACTAACTGGGATGTACTGCAAGGGGGGCTCTGTGGAGGCGTTGAGGAGGTCACTGAATGCACAACGGACTATATTAATTTTTGTGTGGATGCCGTTGTTCCTGTTAGAACTGTTCGCTGCTATCCCAATAATAAGCCCTGGATCACTAGTCACATCAAAGGCCTCCTAAACCAGAAGAAGAGGGCCTTTAAAGATGGTGATCGGTTGGAGCTTAAAAGAGTTCAGAAGGAACTCAGAGTACAGATAAGGGGGGCAAAGGAGCAGTACAGGAGGAAGCTAGAACATAAGCTGCAGAAAGAAAGCATGAAGGAGGTGTGGGATGGGATGAAGATCATCACTGGATGTGGTGCAAAGAGGGGGGCAAACATAAGTGGAGATGTGGAGAAAGCGAACCAGCTGAACACCTTCTTCAATAGGTTCGACAGCACAATCTCACCCTCACCGCAGAACTCCACACCAGGCTTACTTCCCTCACAGGAAAATAGCCAATCACAGGAGACCTGGCCCACGCCCAGGATTACGACTGCACAGGTGGAAGGTCAGCTGAGGAAGATCTGTACAAGCAAGGCGGCTGGACCGGATGGAGTTTCCCCACGATTACTGAGGGCCTGTGCGACTGAACTGGGAGAACCACTACAGCGCATCTTCAACATGAGTCTAGATCAGAGAAGAGTACCCAGACAGTGGAAAACATCCTGTATTGTCCCGGTAGCGAAGAAACCACAACCAAAGGAGTTGAATGACTTCAGACCTGTTGCCTTGACGTCGCATGTGATGAAGACCATGGAGCGGCTGATAATACAGAATCTGAGGCCACAAACCAGGCATGCCCGGGATCCGCTTCAGTTTGCATATAAGGAGAAGGTGGGAGTGGAGGATGCTATAACGTATTTGTTGCACAAATCTCTCTCTCACCTAGATGGGGTCAGTTGTGCTGTGAGGATTACATTCCTTGACTTCTCTAGTGCCTTTAACACCATCCAGCCCAAGATCTTAAAGCACAAACTAACGGAGATGGGAGTAGACTCTCACATGGTGGATTGGATAGTGGACTACTTGACAGAGAGGCCTCAGTATGTGCGGTTGGGAGACTGTAGGTCTGACACGGTGGTCAGTAGCACGGGAGCGCCACAGGGAACCGTACTCTCTCCGGTCCTGTTCACCCTGTACACATCAGACTTCCAATATAACTCGGAGTCCTGCCATGTGCAGAAGTTCGCTGATGACACGGCCATAGTGGGGTGTGTCAGGAATGGACAGGAGGAGGAGTATAGGAAACTGATACAGGACTTTGTGATATGGTGCAACTCAAACTACCTGCGTCTCAATATCACCAAGACCAAGGAGATGGTGTTGGACTTTAGGAGATCTAGGCCTCATATGGAGCCAGTGATCATTAATGGAGAATGTGTGGAGCAGGTTAAGACCTACAAGTATCTGGGAGTACAGTTAGACGAAAAGCTGGACTGGACTGCCAACACAGATGCCTTGTGCAGGAAGGCACAGAGTCGACTGTACTTCCTTAGAAGGTTGGCGTCATTCAATGTCTGCAGTGAGATGCTGAAGATGTTCTATAGGTCAGTTGTGGAGAGCGCCCTCTTCTTTGTGGTGGCGTGTTGGGGAGGAAGCATTAAGAAGAAGGACGCCTCACGTCTTAATAAGCTGGTTAAGAAGGCGGGCTCTGTCGTGGGCAAAGTACTGGAGAGTTTAACATCGGTAGCTGAGCGAAGGGCGCTGAGTAGGCTACGGTCAATTATGGAAAACCCTGAACATCCTCTACATGGCACCATCCAGAGACAGAGAAGCAGTTTCAGCGACAGGTTACTATCGATGCAATGCTCCTCAGACAGGATGAAGAGGTCAATACTCCCCAATGCCATTAGGCTTTACAATTCAACTGCCAGGAATTAAGAACTTTTTATTATGCTTTTTGAGTAGTGATTTAGATGCATATCATATTATTACTGAGTGAATATGTATGTAATTAGTTTTTTTTGCTACAACAAGTGTATGGGACATTGGAAAAAATGTTGAATTTCCCCATGGGGATGAATAAAGTATCTATCTATCTATCTATCTATCTATGATTCTGAGTACGGAAGTTGTTGAGCCTTTCTGAGAAAGTTATCATTAAATTGTTAATTTAGAAGTTTTGTCGGGCATTATATCAATAAAAATACATTAACATTCATAAAGACAAAGTGTGTGCAGATGCAGCTGGGACTTCAGAAAAAAAACCTGAAAGGAACTGCTTGACGTTGAGTCAGTTGCGAAACAACAGGGTCGAGTAATAAAGTTTGTCCACGCTGTGAAGGAAGCTTTCCAACCCCAGGTCGTGAGAAGCACAAGAAAAAACAATAGATTAACGTTGAAAGTTCAAAGTAAAAATTATTATCAAAGTACGTAAAACATACAACCTGAGATCATTTTTTTTCTGCAAGCTTATTTAGCAAATCCATAGGCGAGCATATGGATGAATAAATATGTAGGTAAAATATTGAAGGAAAGACATCTATAAAAAGAATAGAAAAATATAGTAATAATGTCAACCGTCAGGCATATGAAAAAGTGAGAGCAATATTCAAGAGTTAAATTCGCATTCCCAAAATGCAGTTTGAGAATGATGTTGCCGATAATGCTAAGATTGACCGCAATAGATGTTCTTCCTTATAATTGACCAGTAAAATAAAGGTTAAGGAGGAAGTTAAGCGCATTAGAAATAATAGTAGTGTTATGTTTTGCAGAGAAGGACATAGTGGATACCCTTAACTCATATGTTGTTACCTTATTCATCTGAGATCATAGCAATATGACAGAAAGTGTGGAGATACATAAGGTTGTTTTATTATTGACCAGCAGAAATTACCGTCCAATCAAGGACACGGGAAGCAGTCAATTCAGTTGTCCCCCAGCCACCCCCCTTTTTGTGGACTCTGAACTGATTCTTGATCTTCGATAAACTAATCAGAGCAATTGAATGCCAATACAAGAAGCTTCAGCTAATGAGCTGGTAACCTGTATCCATTCCCAGACAAGTACCTGTTTGGTATTTAACGAGCGTGGACTCTGAACTGAATCTTGTTCTGGGTCAAACTAATCAGAGCAACTGAATGTTGACACAAGGAACTTTAGGTGCTGAACTGATAAATGAGACCATTTTCGTAGTCACGTAAAATGACAGACCTACCAAAGAAAAAAATGTTAATCTCGTTAGACGTTGTCTGGGTTGCGTCATTTAATTGGTTTGGACAAGTCAGAGTTGGAAGACAAAATACACAAGGCTCCGGTGGAACAATGCAGGTTGTAGCCCTGCAAAATGCCCAGTAGGAAGCTGATCCAGGTAGTTCAGGTGACCTCGCGCCAATGGAATGGAAAAAAAATGATGGGGAACACTATAAGAGTTAGTCACTCTAAATACACTGGGCCAATAACTCTCCAGCAACCAGAAATCAACCTCGCGGTAAAGGAGAGCTCCACAGACACGTGGAGATCGGGGCTATGATGGGAGTGTGGGAAGCGTAATCACTTTTCTCTTCATTGACTGTTCAGGGAGGGTCGGGAATTCTAGCAGGGTGCACACAGCTACACAGTTTGTGAACCCACGTGCTTTTCAGTCAGGACAATAGCAGTTACTTCTCAGTAAATGTGTATCCTCTGTGCCTCAAAGATCACTATTACAAGAGGTAATACTTGTAATGGAATTGTCGTCCCGAGCTGGTCTCGAACATGAATCCCCTTGTTCAGCTGGTGACGCGAATCGGACCACGTGAGTGAGGTATAGAGAGATCTGGCGCTAACACAGGGTGAATAATTCAGGGGATTCTGCAAATCCAAAGTACTTGGATTGCTTTAATTGGAGTGGATACCTTTAGAAATACGTTTGGATAAGTGGCCAGAATATGAGGAGTTTGTCGCTCACTCACGCTGCTTCTGAAAGGGAAACTGACGGAGATGCCCTGCGAATGCTCGGCCTACAGGAAGCTGTCGATCAGCAAGTTTAAACAGTTACAAAAAACAGTAGCATTCGGCTGTTTAGTTGAGGATTTGATAGTTGTTAGGACAGATTGCCATCTCAGAACAGCACAGATTAGGATCAGAAAACGAATGTCGGCATAAAGTAGAAGCCGACCGAAAAAGGTTAGAAAGAGGAGACAAAATGCTCCAAAAGAAAGGAGAAACCTTAAAGAAAGGGTTACATAGTGGACAGCTGTGGACCTGATGCATATGATTAAGTTTCAGTGGTGGTGTGCGAAATCAAATTGTCATTTGTCACCATTTACATTACCCTGCAATTGAATCGTGACAGTGGGGCCTGCTGTGGCTGAGGAGAGAGTCAGTGTTGCATGAGTTTTGAGATCAGTGCACTGTCACTACCCAGAGTCCATCTGACTCGAGCCCTCCCGTGCCGGTAACAAAGCCCGTGCATCCTTTCTGAGGCGGACGATCAGAGATGCACACAGTACTCCGGCTGTGATATCGCGGACACACACCAAGAACAACACGTGAACAGGTCCTTCTGCTCACTGCGTTGTTCTGAAGCAATTGATCTTGTAAATTCATGCTTTACTAAATCAATCCCATCTGCCCTCACAAGGTCTCTTCTCATATTCGCGTGGTATCTAATATCGCCTATGGCATCCACCTCCGCCATCACCCCTGGCATTCATCCCAAGCACTCAAAAATCTCCTTTAAACATTCCGAGTCAGGTTTTCAATACTCTGTAGTGCAAGTAGTTTCATTTACAGCGGCAGTGTCAGGAAAAAAATACAAAATTACACTAAATTACAAAATAATTTCTTAATTACATTACGAACTGAGAAAACGGCTTCCTGAAAAAGCTTTGATATCTTCTTATAGCCTTCTCCTGCTTTGTTGGTATCATTTATTTTAATTTTCAGAGTGCTAAGCAGCTGATTGGAGAAGCGCATGGCTGCTGATTGTTGGGACAAGATTTGAGGAGGCAGGTTATTTATAAAGCTTTGAAATTTACGTCACCTGGCCTTTCCTAACGACGATTAAGAAGAAGCCATAGCCTTAACGAGCTAATTAAGGTCTGAGACCTCGGTAAGAGTTATCTGAGAGCTCAAATATTTGGAGTGCCCGAACACTTGCATGGTGCTCTTTTCCTTTTCTTCACTCTAAAATTGTACAAAACAAAATGTATGCACTGATCGTGCTTAAAATGTTGAAAAGAATGTTTTATCTTTAACTTCATGACTTTTGGAGTTCAGTTCCTCGTCCACTCACTGAACTATTCACAGTAACACAACCTTTGACCAGGGCTGCCCGAACATTTGCATGCCACTGGACATGAGGCAGTGGAAAAGCGCCACAAAATCCGGACCGAAAAATCACAAAAACTGAAATGTTGCCATGGAAATTTGCATGCAAACTCGTGACTGCTGAGCAGGACAAGTTACCACTGTCAATATACCATCCATCTGTTCGTTGACGTCCAATGGAGAGTTGTTATTTTTCTCCTGGACTCCACTGATATCCCAGGATATATTTTCACTGATCATTTTTCAGTGGCATACAGTTCAAACGTTGCACATCACTGTGGGGATCCTGGAGTAAAGCATCACTGGTCATTGTGTTGCCGAAATGTTAAACAGTATAATTGTGACCAGTTTGATCAGAATGACAGACCTTAAGGTTTTAATAAGGTGATAGAGTTAAGAGTGTAATCGGGGAATGATCGGGAGTTATTTCAGAGTAACTCTACATGGGCTGCGCGTTCAATCAGGGGCGGAGGGTATTCCGAGATAAATATTCATTCTAGACGTTCATGTTTGCGGAAGAACATCCACGGCCAGTCACTGACCTTTATGCGGGCGTGGGATATTTCGCCCATGTTTTAATTTTACATGGAATCACAACAACTTCGATATATTGAAAAGGCCGTGATCCCAACTGTGTACCGACATGCGATCTCCCACCGTCACCTCGTCCCAAAATAAAGAGTGCCACCGTACCCCGTTTCCTTGTGCTTCATTACCGTAATTATACAGGAAGGGTTTAACCAGATTTTTCGACATTCCCTCAGAAACCCGATGTCAGCGTTGTGATCAGACCTTCCTCATTGGATCTTTAACAGGAGTGGAATCTGCGATTCCAATAGTAAGAACTGTAACTTCTGTCTGCGCTGCTATATCACCGGAAGATCGCAGTTTCGAGTCCTGAAAGTATTAGGTGTTGATGTTACAAATTGTTTCTACCGCAGCGTAAACAACGTGGAGTGGCTGTGATGCTGCTCGCGACGGAGAAAACAAAGAGAATCAGAGATATTGAATGCGAGCGTGTGTGTGTGTGTGTGTGTGTGTGTGTGTGTGTGTGTGTGTGTCTGTGTGTGTGTGTGTGTGTGTGTGTGTGTGTGTGTGTGTGTGTGTGTGTGTGTGTGGGAGAGAGAGAGAGAGGGAGGGAGGGAGGTGGGGGGGAGAGAGAGAGAGAGAGAGAGAGAGAGAGAGAGAGAGAGAGAGATAGAGAGAGAGAGAGAGAGAGAGAGAGAGAGAGAGTGAGAGAGAGAGAGAGAGAGAGAGAGAGAGAGAGAGAGAGAGAGAGAGAGAGAGAGAGAGAGAGAGAGAGAGAGAGAGAGAGAGAGAGAGAGAGAGAGAGAGAGAGAGAGATCGTTCAGCATCCCGATACCATTTGCGGCCATTGCGGCTACGATCAATATCTATTTTTTCGCGTGTGCCTAAAAAATTCGCCGAATCAAGTAAATATTGAGTTTCTTCGACAGCACAACAAACCAAGGTGAGGTATAATTAGAGAGTTTCTGAAGCATGGCTTCAGTAAGGGTAGGGTTCGTTGCTTCGCCATTTGGTTAATTGAACTAAGAAGACAGGAATGTGGGGTACGCGTGATGCCTTCATTCAGCAAAGAAACCATCTGCTCAGACACCTTCAACAACGGGAAGTGAGGCTACGCGTGTTGAACTAAAGATCCAAACAGGGAGATTGTCTGCAGCCCTGCGGGCACATGCCTTTTAGTGAATAAGGGATGATCTCCTGCAACGCTTGTAAACTCACACTCGCCTTCTCAGATCGAAATCAAATGTGCATCGATTCGAAGTTAAACACAAATAATAAGCAGGGTGTCTCAGAAGCACAAAATCAAATGCAACATTTCAGTGGAATGTTCACTTGAGAGTCGTCAAGTCACCTGAGTATTAAAAATCACAAGTGCTCTAAGTGAGGCTCGAACTCACAGCCTCGGCATTTCTCCACCGTGTACTGTCATATAAGTACCGCGCGCTAACCGATTGCACCACTAGAGCCCACTGCTGCAAACGCGAGTTTTTATATATGGAAAGAAAATGTAGAAGAAATTTACAGATATCATAGAGCATAGAGCCTAAATAGGTACAACGCGTGAAAGGCCGTTCGGCCCACAATGTATTGCCATACCAGCTAAAAAGCAAAACAAAGGCAGTCAAACTCTAATCCCTCTTTCTATCATGTACATATCCCTCGATCTTCCTTACATCCATGTGCATATCGAGTCAGCAAATGTGCACATCAAATACCACCTATAAATTTGCTGATAATGCAAACGTTGTTGGTCGAATCTGAAATGGAGATGAGAGGGCGAATAGGGGCAAAATATGTCAATGAGTGGTGTCGCAGCACCAACATTGTAACGAACGTCAGAAAGACGACAAAGCTTAATGTGGACCAGGAAGGAGAGAGAAACCAATCCTCATCGGGGGATCAGAAGTGGAGAGAGCAAGCAATTTCAAATTCATGAGTGTTAAGATCTCTGAGGACAGAACCTGGTCCCAACAAATCGATGCGGTTATAAAGAAGGCAAAACAGCGACTATACAGTACTTCATTAGGAGATTAACGAATAAACTAAAAAAAAAACTTCTGGAGAGCATTCTGACAGGCTGCATCACAGTCTGGTATGGGGGGTGGGTGGGATTGCTACTCTACCGGAAGGGGGAATGGGGAGATGGGGAGCCTTATGATCATGCCGATGTAATCAGTGAGCTATGGAAGGTGGAGAACAAGTGATCACTCGGTACTCATAGGCAAACTTCAAGCGCAGTCTTCCCATTAGCGCAGGTGGCAGGTAACAATTTCAGTCTGATTCTTAAAGGAACAGAGCCATCCAACCATTCTCCGGCCAAATGTAGTGTCGAGACTTGGATGGCAGCCTTTGTTATGTTGGAAAAATGACGCTGGAGCTTTTCCTTGGTTGGGAACTGAAGGCTCCATGATGCTAATCTTCATGCTCTCTTGAATTTTTCGTTGTACGTTGTTACTCTGTATGTCCAGACGCCACATTAGGGCAGAAACTCGAGTTTTCATTTTAGTTGATTATCAGTGATTCATTTTCTCAGCCATCATGTGAACCTTCACTTACCTTTTGCGCTCTAGATGCTATCAACGCCGTTAAATCAGGGCCACCAAGTGAGAGATTGCTAGTTACCGACACGCCAGCTAATAGATAGATAGATAGATAGATAGATAGATAGATAGATAGATAGATAGATAGATAGATAGATAGATAGATAGATAGATAGATAGATACTTTATTCATCCCCATGGGGAAATTCAACATTTTTTTCCAATGTCCCATACACTTGTTGTAGCAAAAACTCATCACATACAATACTTAACTCAGTAACAACATGACATGCATCTAAATCACTAACTCAAAAAAGCATCAATAATAGCTTTAAAAAAAAAGTTCTTAAGTCCTGGCAGTTGAATTGTAAAGCCTAATGGCATTGGGGAGTATTGACCTCTTCATCCTGTCTGAGGAGCATTGCATCGACAGTAACCTGTCACTGAAACTGCTTCTCTGTCTCTGGATGGTGCTATGTAGAGGATGTTCAGGGTTTTCCATAATTGACCGTAGCCTACTCAGCGCCCTTCGCTCAGCTACCGATGTTAAACTCTCCAGTTCTTTGCCCACGACAGAGCCCGTCCTCCTTACCAGCTTATTAAGACGTGAGGCGTCCTTCTTCTTAATGCTTCCTCCCCAACACGCCACCACAAAGAAGAGGGCGCTCTCAACAACTGACCTATAGAACATCTTCAGCATCTCACTGCAGACATTGAATGACGCCAACCTTCTAAGGAAGTACAGTCGACTCTGTGCCTTCCTGCACAAGGCATCTGTGTTGGCAGTCCAGTCTAGCTTCTCGTCTAACTGTACTCCCAGATACTTGTAGGTCTTAACCTGCTCCACACATTCTCCATTAATGATCACTGGCTCCATATGAGGCCTAGATCTCCTAAAGTCCACCACCATCTCCTTGGTCTTGGTGATATTGAGACGCAGGTAGTTTGAGTTGCACCATATCACAAAGTCCTGTATCAGTTTCCTATACTCCTCCTCCTGTCCATTCCTGACACACCCCACTATGGCCGTGTCATCAGCGAACTTCTGCACATGGCAGGACTCCGAGTTATATTGGAAGTCTGATGTGTACAGGGTGAACAGGACCGGAGAGAGTACGGTTCCCTGTGGCGCTCCTGTGCTGCTAACCACCGTGTCAGACCTACAGTCTCCCAACCGCACATACTGAGGTCTCTCTGTCAATGGGTCATGACATTCAGTCTGCCTTTGAAAATCGGTCCAGTAAGACTGAGAAAATAATCATTTCACGAACTCCACAAGTGCTTCTCATTGATTATCTCCTTGTGAATTCCGCTGGGTCGAATTCGCAATAGCTGACACAACAGCATATAGTTAGAGTGACAAACGGACAAAAACAGACAGCAGAGGACAGCCAGCCAGATAGATGAATAGAAAGAAAGAAAGAAAGAAAGAAAGAAAGAAAGAAAGAAAGAAAGAAAGAAAGAAAGAAAGAAAGAAAGAAAGAAAGAAAGAAAGAAAGAAAGAAAGAAAGAGAGAAAGAAAGAAAGAAAGAGAAAGAAAGAAAGAAAGAAAGAAATAAAGAAAGAAAGAAAGAAAGAAAGAAAGAAAGAAAGAAAGAAAGAAAGAAAGAAAGAAAGAAAGAAACACATAGACTGTTATGCAGACGAGAAATACATTGTTGATAATTACTCAAGGATGAAGATTCTTACTCAGGAATGGAGATTCTTACTGGAGGATGGAGATTCTTTCGGACGGATATTCTTACTCAGCGTGGCTTAATCAGATGCTAGAAAGGGGCACGGCATCGTCATAGAAGCAGCGAGAGGGCAGCACGCCGGTGCAAGAACAAAAGACATCGCAGTTCATCCCGAATCCTTGCAAGCCGGTCATGGTGGATGATCAGATGTCCTCTTTGCTCTGCCTCGCGATGCCAGTGGAGAAAGCCGGAGGCGGGGAAAATAGCTGGAAGGTCAGTGGAATGAGTTTCACCAGAAAACGCGGGATCAACCATGTGGTTCGTACACAAGTATTCCGGAGACCGTGCACCCAAGCCCAGTGATTCTTTGTTCTAATGTGCAAGCGACAATTTTGTCAGCAATGAAAATGCAGTAGCATGGGTCGCAGAGTGGAGACGAAATCGCTGCGACAAATGCCTACATCTGAAGAAACTCAACACCTTCCGCTAACATCAGTTAAAACTTACAGTTCCAATAAACCTATGCCTTCATATTAGATACACCCGATATGGAGAAGTGGTTAACACTAATGAACAACAGTATGTCTCTAATATATTTTTTAAACTTCCTTTTAAACTAGCTCTTTTTTCTACATTTCAAGAATTGAATGCTAGATTCTCCGCTGATATCTGAAATGTTTCATGTTCGTCAACTTCCTGGTGAAGCCTTTCTGCAGCGGTTTCAGTGCAATCACATCCAAACATTATGATACTCTGATTAGACCATAATTCTATGTCACTGCGTCATGACCTTTCGGGTTCGTGAAGGCAGGTATTCGGAATGTGTTGAAATGCACATTATCTACGCGTTCCCTACCTTCATTCATGTTTGAAATCCCATCCACTTGCCCTTCTCTACATTAGCAGATAAGAACACATTCATTCTTTGTCAATATCCCAATCCAACTCATCCATGGAAGGTATTGACCTCAATTAATGACACCTGTTTGCCCGTCGATGACCATTTGCCAGTATTTCATCTGCTTTTATGGCACAGCCTCGTTCGACAATTGCAGTTCAACCTCGGAGAGCACTCGTGCATTTTCAAAGGTGATTCTCCTGCCATTACAGCATGAAACTAATGCCTCCAGTTCATTCCATTCCATGGATCGGCCATGGGCATTTGGTAATTTATGATTCGTTTTCGTCAGTGTACGTCACGTGACAGGTGTTATTTCAAGGTCTGAAACAGAAACAAATAGACTCGTGCAGTGAAGGAGAATCAAGATAACGATTACCCTCGGACTTTAAGTCAAGAGTAAATGTGTCCATTTTCAAAATGGAGGTTGTGGGGCTGTGGAAGATAAGTTAAACTGTGGCGCGTGAAACACTGGCTGCTCTTCAGGGTTTTATCGTACGAGGACGAGAAAGGAACCCGGTTATCACCATGGGAAAATGGAGCGGGCAGTTCAGTCGGTATAAGAGATTTGTGCTTCCGTACCAGATCATGCTGCGGTCTGTCAGATATTCTCCAGTTTACACCCGTAGATGTTAATATGAGTTTATAATATGAGATGTTAATATGATGACATCACTAATCTGCACAAGCTGACATTGTACAGGTTGTAAATGCTGGTAAACCATTCCAAAACACTGCTAACAAATGCTGCTCCTCTGGGCCTCTACACTAACAATTCCAGGCAATATTTAGGTAATTATAGCCGAGCTGCAAACTACTCTGGTGTTCTTACAATTTCCATAAGCTTGTTGCATGGATTTATTTCTCTTATGCTAGCATCTCAAAAACCTTTGGAAATTGAAGCGCATAACATCTCAGGAAGGCCGCCCCCCCAGCCCTTATCCACTATCCGTTACATCTCGAAAGCTGCCCAGAGGGAGGTAGGTGATTGATAGTGTCGATGAATTCCAGTGTCAGTGTTGCACAGGGTGGAGTACAGTGCTGGGTGTGGAAAGGTCTATGTGGTCAATTCACGATGTTCAGAGTTGTATAGGTCTGTGTCCTGGTTTTGAAAATCTGGATATTGTAAAGATCATTGTCCACGCAACCAGCTGCTGTATGTTCTCGTACAGGCTCGATGCACGACATGTTTATATGATGGTTACACCCTCCTCTTTCTCAACACGCTGAGTAGCAGCAGAGTTTGCTTTCTGATTATCCACCTCCCTGCGGTGCCGTGCTGGAGCTACACTGGTCAGTGTACATACAGACCAGAGCTGGTTTGCACAGGACTGTGTTCCTGTAGTGGTGCAGGTGGCCGGTGTACTCAGCGGCTGAGAATGATCGGCTCAGAATGCACAGTGAAATGTGGGGTTGTTCGTGTCTTTACTCTACAGTAAATATGAGTCTTCACAGAGCAGTGTTGCGTTTATCGGGGTCTGTGTTCCTCCATTTTGGTGCCCCAGCAGTCCAGAGCTGGTGGTGTTTATCGATCAGAGTTACAGTACAAACCTGCTCTGTATTATCAATGTTATATTTTTTTTATCAATCTCGGCACTTGTATTAGACTCTTGTGCTGGCCTGTACAAACACTGGCCAGAACTGTGCTATGGCACCTCTGGCTGCTTGTTTGCAGTGCCATTGCGTTTAGAGAAGTGTGTTCTTGTCACACAAACTAATCTTGTACTTCCTTCCCACTGTCCCGTTCCTGCAGCTCGGCAGGATAATTCTCCTGGAGGATCTGACCACTTTAGCTCTGAACACTCTAACTGGTTGCTCCCAGCACCCATGCAGGAATGTCCCAGATGAAAACGACAGTCAGTGTCGAAATAACAATTTCATCACATGCCCACTGGGCTTCAAATCATTGACCAATATACATTAAACAGTACAGTACAGGAATAGACCTCCACACTCTTCCCCAGCTCACTGTGTGTGTGTGCTGTCAATGATGACAATTTAATCTGCATATGTGCCTGCATGTTGTCCGTGTCTCTCACAGTTACGTTCCTTGATCGAACACCACCTCCTCCGTAGGATCAACGCGTCTGAGAATATCACCATACGCGCTTCCTGATCTCGTTCTCCCTTTCTCTGTCTCTGTCGCTCTTCCTCTCACTCTCTCTCTCCCAAGCTGTCTCTCGCAATGCCTCTTCCTCTTTTCCCCTCCCTTAGGTATCTCATTTGCAACCCTCCTCTTTCTCTCTGTCTATCTCTCTACTCTCCTATATTTATTTTTCTCTCTCTTGCAGTTAAAAGTAATAACCATTTTGTTCTATCTTAATTTGTAAAACAGTAAAAAGTCTGTTGCTGGAAGATAGTTGAACCTACAGTTAAAGAAAGAGGAGAAAACAAGAGTGCAAGAGGGAAGGAAAGCGCAAGCTATTACTGGAGCAGGAGTGGTTGGTACTGACGAAAATATGCTCCAGGATCAGGTAGTTTGTCAGAACCAGAAGACTGAGGGTGGCAGGTTCCCTTGAAAATTATAAAGGTGGGAGGTGTGTGCAAAGGTGATTTCGGTGCAAATTTGTAAAGAGTCAACCTCTCTGGTTGACACCCTTCATCAAGACTCTGATCTTGGGTGCGCTGTTTGTTTTGTAACTCTGATCATCACATTGTTCCAGTGTATACACATGGCAGGTTGCAGAATAGGGAGCAAGAAGACAGCCGAATTATAAATCTTTATGTCATTCATTTCTGACGTTTCATGAGCTTCAACACAGGATTCCACGGGTACCTCACCGCACTCTTTAGTTCCTCCCGGAATTTGCTCTGGGTCAGGACGTAAATGCCCGTATTAGAACAGGAACTGAGAATCTGCAGCATTCCGGAGTTCGTTTCTGTGATGTAACAGGGATCAGTAACAGAATAAGCAAAACTCTTTGAAATCGTTTGATAGATATAAAATATCACTTGCGTTACCCACAACAATATGAAGCTACCGGTAATGCTGAAGAGCCAAACGATGGAATTTCGTCGGTTCTCCATCTCCCGGTCCTTCTCATTCTCTACACTCTTTTGTCTCCGGAGCCCCCTGCGGGCTCGACGAGCCGCTAGAATCCGTCTGACAGTCAGAATATTGAACAACAAAATCGGAAAGAATGGGACATAAGGTGTAAAAATGCGGTGAAATATCGCTAATGCAGCCCATGAGAGAGCTTTGTAGCTCGCTGTAAGAACACAATACCAGGGAACACTAGTTCCCATCTAGGTGAGAGAGTGATTTGTGCAGCAAATACGTGATAGCATCCTCCACTCCCACCTTCTCCTTATACGCAAGCTGAAGCGGATACCGGGCGTGCCTGGTTTGTGGCCTCAGATTCTGTATTATCAGCCGCTCCATGGTCTTCATCACGTGCGACGTCAAGGCAACAGGTCTGAAGTCATTCAACTCCTTTGGTTGTGGTTTCTTCGGTACCGGGACAATACAGGATGTTTTCCACTGTCTGGGTACTCTTCTCTGATCTAGACTCATGTTGAAGATGCGCTGTAGTGGTTCTCCCAGTTCAGTCGCACAGGCCCTCAGTAATCGTGGGGAAACTCCATCCGGTCCAGCCGCCTTGCTGGTACAGATCTTCCTCAGTTGACCTTCCACCTGTGCAGCCGTAATCCTGGGCGTGGGCAAGGTCTCCTGTGAGTGGCTATTTTCCTGTGAGGGGAGTAAGCCTGGTGTGGAGTTCTGCGGTGAGGATGAGATTGTGCTGTCGAACGTATTGAAGAAGTTGTTCAGCTGGTTCGCTTTCTCCACATCTCCACTTATGTTTGCCCCCCGCTTTGCACCGCATCCGGTGATGATCTTCATCCCATCCCACACCTCCTTCATGCTTTTTTTCTGCAGCTTTTGTTCTAGCTTCCTCCTATACTGCTCCTTTGCCCCCCTTATCTGTACTCTGAGTTCCTTCTGAACTCTTTTAAGCTCCACCCGATCACCATCTTTAAAGGCCCTCTTCTTCTGGTTAGGAGGCCTTTGATGTGATTAGTGATCCAGGGCTTATTATTGGGATAGCAGCGAACAGTTCTAACAGGGACAACGGCATCCACACAAAAGTTAATATAGTCCGTTGTGCATTCAGTGACCTCCTCAACGCCCCCACAGAGCCCCCCTTGCAGTACATCCCAGTTAGTAGTACCGAAGCAGTCTCTCAGGGCCTGTTCAGCTTCAGGAGTCCACTTCCTAAAAGAGCGTGTGGTAGTGGGATGCCTCATCACAATTGATTTATATCTGAGCTGTAACAAAACCAGGTTGTGATCAGCTTTCCCCAGTGAAGGCAGTGGGGATGCACTATATGCATCCTGTACGTTTGCATACAATAGGTCAATAGTCCTATTACCCCTGGTGTAACAATCCACGTACTGGGACATCAGTCGTGGCATTTATCTCAATCCAAAAGTCTAGTTAGACAACACTGAGAATTTTGTGTCGATTCCCTGATAGGAAAGACGTGGATGACTTTCGAGAGGCAGAGGGATTTTACCGGGGCATGTTTAGTTTTCTCTGTGTGCTGGTGTACGGCTGTATCACGACAAGCTGGAACTTGAACCTGAAGCGGTCAGCGAAAGGCTGCTGGAATGTAAACACCCCTCACTGTAGACCAGCCATCTCTACATTAACCCTCCTTCTCCCGCGGCAGATTCCTACACTTCTGAATGTGAAGACATTTGAGGATTCTGTACAAAACCGGGCCCCAATGGTGACGCTGTGGATAAAATCTTCTGGAATGATGAGCTGGATTGTTGTTACCTGTGAAACTGGCCACACTCAGGGTGGAAGGCTGATCATCCGCAGACATCCTACCATCGTGATATAGGAGCCACACAACAAGTTTAAATGACAAAATCACAAAGCAAATTAAAATATACCTGAATGGCTGCTGCCTGTCGGTTAGTAGTTCATATCCGCTTTACCTGGGGGAAATCACAGTGAGAGGGCAGAAATGTGGGATCCACTGTCAGAGAGCCGCTGCTGACCGTGGTGAACACAGACTCATAGAACCGAAGCAGACCATTCGGCCCATCTAACTGCCTAGACCCATCGACCCGGTACCCTTCTGATACATGTACCTATCCAAATTAATCTTAAATGTTGAAATCAAACGCGTTTCCACCACTTGCTCTGGCAGCTCGTTCTACACTCTCACTACCTGAGTGAAGTCTCCCCATCTCTCCTTCCCGTTAAGCATTTCGACATAAAATGGCTGAAATCGCTTCTCACTTTTATACAAGAGCTTTTGTATAAACAGAATTATCTGACTGTATCCAGTATACAAACGACATATACACATTTACCCAACCCCATCACCAGAGACATTAAATATTCCACCGTGTATGTAGGGAAATGCACCACAAAGCCAACCCGAGCGTATCCCCTCTGTTTAAAACCCTTTTATGAACACATTGAATTGAGTCCATTCAGCCGAACGACAGCAGGACGGCGAGTGTGTAAGGAGTGTGTTTACCGAACGCTCTCTGTCACAAACCGAGTGGCCAAGTTCTGCTCCTATATATTATGGTCTATGGTCAGAGATCCCTCAAAGTAGCTGGTCAAGTTGGTAGACAAAAGACCATGTTACAAAGGACCAGGCCATTCGGCCCATCGAATCTGTCCTGTCGTTCCGTCATGATTGATTTCTTCTCCTGTTGGATCTCTCTTCAGTTTCTCATCCTACTGTTCGATAGGGAGTCAAACATAACGTGTGACCTTATGTTCAAGATTTTAGCTTATCTCAGAGGACAAGCTCAGAAATAGTAAGGAAACCATATACAGAGCTGAGAAACGATGCTAATGCTAAGAACTGTAAGGCAAAGCAATGCAAGATGGTGCTTCTTAAGTCTATTATTTTGATAATAAAAGACTATTCACAAGATACCAATTAATTAACTAATAGGCTACTAAACTCTTCCCGGGCTTCCAGCCGGGTGCAGGTATCGATTTAAACGATATTCCGATGACAACCTCTGCCATCTTCATCGGGGATGATGCAGGGACATATCTAGTCCAATGATGCCCAGGCATCATCATCCGGAGTCATTTCAACTCGCCTGCAGTGTCTGGCGTCTATCCACATACTTTTAACTTCTACCGTAACTGCTGAATTGGTGATCAACCGTACTTGGTCAGGAGCTTCCCGCCGAGCTTCCAGGGGTTCCTTATGCGGTTTCCTGACCAGGACCCAGTCGCCATGGATCCAGGTGTGTCCTCCTGCTAATGGACCACTTCAAGCAGCAGAAACCGGCTGAGAATCAGACTGAACAGATCTGTCAGTTTTATCTACTAAACTATCTGACATAACATGTCTGTCAGCCTCTTTGAGATCGAGAGCTTCCTAGAGGTCGTCCCGTCATCACTTCTAATTTCCTACATTTCGTTCTCATTGTTGGGGCTGCACTGATGCTCCATTTCCTCAAACGGGGGCCATGGTACGTCTTCCTTGTGAGAGTTGGTCAGCCGTTGTTTGATGATGCCCATTTATTCCATCAACTTGTCTTGATCACGCTGGTGGATGTGGACAGTGAAAAGCCAGTCAATATTCATCATTCAACATAATTATTGACAAACATTTCCAGTGAGATGTGGTTCTGGTTTCTACCCATCCTGTAAATGTGTCCACTGCTGATAGATATGAATATCCTTGGCTCGTTGGTGAAGTGACGTCATCCACTTGCAGATGTAAAAATGCATCAGGTGGGCAGCAGAGTTTGGTTGAGGGAGCTTCCCCGGTGATCCAGGTCTGTTTTCTGTTTCATACATCTCTCGGCTGTCAGTCGGGCTTGCATCATGAACTATGGATTTCACCTCCATTGGAAAAATGTCAATTACCTTTTGCACTCGAGTGTGTCCTCGGGAGTGGATTAGCCGAGCGAGATAAGGAAGCAGTTCAGCTGGCGCTACCAGACTATGAGTATTACCCCAGTCAGCGTCAGAAAAGTTTCTGTTATTCCCACTCTCTGGCTGCTGCCAATCAGCCAATGCTTGATCCATTCCTGAAATACCCTTCACTCTTATTTTCTTTAGCAGCCTCACCTTGTCAAAGGTTCTTAGAATCCAAGTGCACAATACCTACCACTTTTCCTGTCATGCTTTTTAAAGTCCTCAACGAAGTCAAACTGATTCGTCAGGCAAGGGTTTCTCTTCAGGGAACTCTGCAGACTCCGGCCTATTTTCTTATTTGGCTCCAAGTACCCCGAACCCTCATCCTTACTAATCGACTCCGACATCTTCCCAACCTCTGAGCTCAGCTACTCACTCCTTCCCTTCTTGAAGCATGGAGTGACATTTGCAATTTTAGACTTTCAGACGTTTAATCCTAACTTCCTTTGCACATCACCATCAAATCTCAACTGATTCCTCAAATGACAGCCTCTACAACTCAATGTTATCATCATTTTTGTTTTATTTGCACCCTTTATTTTCACTGCACATCAGTTGTTTCTCTATCTTTGTCTTTTCTTGTGTAGTTTTAATAAATTTGGTTGTGTTTTTTTCATACAGTATAAGCAGCAACAATAAATTGATTCTCCATGAAGTATGTGATTTGATAATAAATTTACCTAGAACTGCTAAGAAAGGATTTTTGGCTTGATTTATTGCTAAAAGCGTTTGAATCATGATCACGGTTTCAAAAGAACAGATGCAATCAGCCAACTTTGCTATCTGCCTATATAATGTCCCCAATTGTCCATTCCCTGCACATTCATCTACCTATTTAAGAGCCTCTTGATCCCGCCTGCCATATTTGCCTCCAGTATCACTCCTGGAAGGATATTTCGTGCACCCACCACAGTGTGTCAACAAAAAATTGCCCCGCACACCTCCTTTCAACTTAAACCATCTCAGCTAAATGCTTGCCGCCCAGTCTGTGATATTTCAATCTCGGGACAACAAAACCAATTGTCTATTCTGTCTGTGACTCTGTAATCTTACAAACATTAGTTAAATCTTCCTTCAACCTCCACAGCTCCAGAGAATACAAGTTTGTCCAGTGTCTGCTTATAATCTACGTTGCTTCTCAACAATTGCTACACCTGCCCATTCACCTCCTCACATACCAATATTCTAGGTCCTAAACAGTGCCCCCAGATGAGGTAAAACTTCGCTTGTGAGTTTGACCAACTGTTCCCCGTCCCCTCTGCAGTGACCAGATCTGACCACTAGAGGGAACTACTTTTCTTCTTTCCGGGTGATTCCGTGTTCACGAGGATAATTCCGGGAACGAAGAAGTTAACGTATGAGGAGCGTTTGGCATTTGGGCCTGTACTCCCTGGAATTTAGGTGAATGTGGGGGGAGGGGGGGGGTCATTGAAAACTACCGAGTGTTTGAAAAACTAAATAAGGTCGATGTTGAAAGAATTTTTCCTGTGTTGGGGGGGAACTACATGACAGAGCCTCAAAACTGAGGGTATTTTTTAGCCACAGAATAATGGATCTGTGGAATGTGCTGGAGGTCAAGTCCGTGGGTAGATTTAAAGTGGAAGTTGACAGTTTCCTGTCTGCTCTGGACGTCAAATCATATGGCGAAAAGATATGGAGTTGTTTGGGATCCGGAGTCAGCCATGCAGTGATAGTGGAACAGACTCGATGGGTTGAATGTCCTAATTCTTCTCCTACGTCATGTGAAGTCTTATGAAAAGCACCTCCTGTTGGCTGCTCATTGTAATTCCACTTCCATTCCCATTCCAACATGCCTGTCCATAGCCTTTCCTACCGCCACAATGAGATGACTCTCAGGTTGGAGGAGTAACATCATACCCTGGCTGCCTACCGACCTTACAGCATGGACACAGATTTCCCAACTTCCAAGAATTTCTCACCACCCCCCCCCCACCCCCATTCTCCATGTTGGCTCCCCTCTCATCTCACCACATCTCCGGCAACTTTATCTGGTACCTCTCCTCCTTATCATTTTCCCATGGTCCACACTCCTCTTCCATCAGGTTCCTTCTTCAGCTGTTTATCTCTTCTCCCTATCACCTCCCAATTTCCAACTTCACATCCTTTCCCCCAACCACTCACCTTTCCCCTCATCTATCACCTGCCCCCTTGAACTCCTTCCACTCCCACACCGCTCTTATTCTCCCTTCTGCCCCTTTCCTTTCTACTCTGCAAGAAGGGTCCCGACCTGAACCAGTAACTCATTATTCATCTCCAGAGATGCTGCCTGATCTGATGAGTTCCTCTAGCATTTTGTGTGTATTACACTGTTATATAAATAGGAAAGAGAAAATCCCTGCAGAGCACCACCTCCAGGCAGAATACTCTCTATCTGCAACCACACTCTACCTTCAATGGAGAAGACAATTCCGTATCTGCACAGTCCAGCACAGATCCCTGCAGAACACCACATGTCACTGACCTCCAGGCAGAATACCCTCTATCTGAACCACCCTCTACCTTCTATGGAGAAGACAATTCCGTATCCACACATCCCGTGCCTCCTGACTCTGAATGAGCTTACCATGAGGAACTGATGCCTTGTTAATATCCATATACACCACATCCACTGCTCTAACTTCATCAATACACTTTGTCATATCCTGAAAGAATGAAATCCAGATGTTGACAAAGATGTTACTGACACCAGAAGCTCTTGGTTATAGGGAAAAATTGAATGGGTTAATTTCAGTTCGAAGGAGAGGTGATTTGATAGGTGTGTATATTTTACGAGGGTATAGATAGGGTGGCTAAAATTTTCCAGTTAGTTTGGGTGAACTACATGCGGAGATGATCGGTTAAGGGTGAGAGGTGAAAATGTTAAGGGAACATTCTCACTGAGAGTGTGGTGGGTGTGTGGAACGAGCTGCCAGCAGAAGTTCAACATTGACTAGAGTTTTCGATGACTACATGTGTGGGAGAGTTCAGTACAGATCGGTGGGAGCAGGCAGAGTAATAGCTCGGCAAGGTCTAGACCGGCTAAATGCCCTGGTCTGTGCTGGAGTGTTTAAAGAAAAAATGCTAACGTGAAGGGAAACTGCTGGCAAGTTCTAGAAGTAGAGACATGGATTGGAGCAGTGGCGACACCCAAGTTTCAGGAACTTCACTGATGATATTATAGTGTGTATCACTTGTTGTCATAGAGAACTGGCTTTGCTGTTAGACCTGTGCATCAGCATTTTATTCAGCCAACAGGACCTAGTCTGTTACTTCTTTAAGTCTTTCTGTAACCACCAACATTCTCGGTTGCCGGTGTCAAATTGCTGTTAGTGACATGATCATCATTGTGAGGTAAGTCTAGTGTCTGTAATGTGTCCGTCTTGTTGGATGCGATTGACCCAGATTTGTTTTTCAGCTGAGCATCCAATATCTGGTCCACGTGCCGTCACCATACAGGGTCTCCAGCATATTCTGGTCCTCTCGGTGATCAACTGCCAGGACTTTTTCTCCAATCTCGAAGTTCCGTGCTGATCTGCTGGAAACCGGCTCAACTGCTCTTCCTCCATAGATCCGGTTTCAGGATGTCTCAGACTCCTGTGCATGAACATCATTGCAGGTATTTGATTTGTCGTCGCATGGACTGAGTTCCAATGCACTAAAAAGAAAAAAGCTGTTCACCTTGTGCTTCAGACAAATGTCCTCCTTGTCCATAGTTTTGTTCGAATGCTTGGAGGTTTGGATAAAACTTTCAACAAACCCATTCATTTCTGTGTGGTGGTGAGCTGATTTGAAATATCTGATGCCATTTCCCTGCATGAATAGTCTAAACTCTTCTGACGTCTATTCTGGTCCATTGTCACACATAATTTGTTCACCATCAGCAACTTGTGGAGAAGGCAGTTGTCAGAGTGGAGGAAGAGCGGAGTGATCGAGTTCACTGGTATGACCTTCTGCCACTTCGAATGAGCATCCACAGCAGCCAGAAACACGGAATCCATGAAAAGCCCAGCAAAGTCAATATGCACATCCATCCACAATGAAGACGGCCATTCCCACAGGCGTAACGGTGCCTGTAGGGGTGCATTTTGAACTTCGTGGCATCCCAAACAGCTTTTGTCCAAGTCTGCAATCTATCTCCTATTCCCGGCCAACACACGTAACTCCGGACGAGACTCTTCATCTTCACTGTATCCAGCTGTCTTTCGTGCAGAGTTTCTCACGCCCTGGTGCACAGTTTAGAGGGAAACACGGCACGAGGCACATCAGCGTTCTTTGACTTACCAACAGTTGGTCTCATCTCACTGAGAGCGCTGGAAACATAGGGCTGCCTATGAGCTGGCCATTCTCGCATGGTGATTTCATAGACTTCCCACAATGTTGGGTCATTCCTTGTTTCTCTTTCTGTTACTGAATGTGTTACTGGAGTTGATCCACCAATGAAGTCCCAAAACGTCGACTGCACTCTTTTCCATAGATGCTGCCTGGCCTGATGAGTACCCCCAGCATTTTGTGTGTGTCGCTTGGACTTCCAGCATCTGCAGATTCTCTCGTTCTCCTTTAAAAAGGGAGCATGCCTTATGAAAAGGGAGCTTTGCATATGAGAATAGGGTTGAGTGAACACGGCCTTTCCTCCTTGGAGCGACAGAGGATGAGAGGTGACCTGATGGAGGTGTACAAGATTGTTATGGGTGATGAACAGACCTGATGGACAATGGGGTGAAGAGTTAACCATCCCCCCCCCCCCGAGAAACACGAACTATTACTGTTGCTTTGCTGACCATGAGAAAGAGAGATGGAAAAACAAGCAAGAACATCGGCGACAGGTAAGAGAGAGGGGGAAATTGCTGATTAACCGTATTGTCACTCCTTTTTGAATTATTTACTGTTTCGCTGCAAGGACAATAGTTTGCTCATAAACATTCCTCAGCGGACTGAAGGAGTGGCCTTATTTGATGGACACAGTCATTCAGGAGTGATGGATAGCTGAGTCCCCGTGAGTAGGGATAAAAGACAGGTCTGGAGAGACACCCTCCAGACACGCCAGTGCACACTGATTGAGTGTTGGAACCCACAAGAAAGGTGGGGGCTTCGGAGGTCGGTCAGTAAAGCTCACAGTGTTAAAACAGGGCCGGTGGGGACTTGTGTGTGTGTGTCCACTCATGCCAGAGCGACGAGTCCACCACAGAAGAACGGTCTAACAGAAGGACGGAGAGGTCATAACTGAATGACCACACTGATACAACGGATTAAGAAAGCAAAGGAAGGTTTGCCTGACTGTAGCTGTTACATCTCGATCGCTCACTCTCTCTCTCTCTCTCTCCAACGATTACAATACAACAACCATAATACATCAGCACTCGTGAACTGAACTGAACTTTATACTTTTCTATGACAATTTATTTACCCCTAGACATCGATAGAGCTTGTTTATTATTGATTATTATTATTCCTACACTTTTAGGTTTGTTACTGCTAACTTGTTTTATATGTATATTTGCATTATTGATATGGTCTTTGCTTATTTTTATTAAAAAATACCTTTAGTTTGTTACCACCAGACTCCAACGAATTCTTCTTTCTCTGCTGGTTAGACACCCAGTTACGGGGTAGGTAACAAGATAATGAGAGTCATTTATCGTGTGGATAGTCAGAGGCTTTTTCCCCAGGGCTGAAATGGCTAGCACGAGAGGGCATAGTTTTAAGATGCTTGGAAGTAGGTACAGAGGAGATGTCAGGGGTAAATTTGTTTACGCAGATTGTGGTGAGTGCTTGGAATGGGCTGCCGGCGGCAGTGGTGGAGGCGGAAACAATAGGGTATTTTAAGGGACTCCTGGATGGGTATATGTAGCTTAGGAAAATAGAGGGCTATGGGTAAGCCTAGTTTGTTCTAAGGTAGGGACATGTTCGGAACAGCTTTGTGGGCCGAAGCGCTTGCATTGAGCTGTAGGTTTTCTGTGTTTCTATGTTACATACCTCGAGCAGACTATGCAAACACACAGACCGGTATCCTAGCAACAGTCAGGACTTGCAGCCGAAGCAGACAAACAGGTTTGGTAAAACAATGCCGAGGACTGTTGGGGGTTGGGCAGAACACTCCGGGAGGGTGAGGCACAGAATCCTAACTTTAAACGGAGCCCGTCTGAGAGGCGAACAGCAGATTCCCTTGAGAAAGCCTCAGGACAGGGCCACACTATGTTGTCTCTCCCAGTCCATCAGTAATAACCCCACCAGCTGAACGTACAGGTAACTTCAAACATTAAAATGAGGTTAATGAGGAGAAAGATCCCAATAAAGACACTTGGGAGACCTGGATAATGAAGACGTGGGCCATCTCAAAGTTGGGATGGATGGATGGATAGATAGATAGATAGATAGATAGATAGATAGATAGATAGATAGATAGATAGATAGATAGATAGATAGATAGATAGATAGATAGATAGATAGATAGATAGATAGATAGATAGATAGATAGATAGATACTTTATTCATCCCCATGGGGAAATTCAACTTTTTTTCCAATGTCCCATACACTTGTTGTAGCAAAACTAATTACATACAATACTTAACTCAGTAAAAAATATGATATGCATCTAAATCACCATCTCAAAAAGCATTAATAATAGCTTTTAAAAAGTTCTTAAGTCCTGGCAGTAGAATTGTAAAGCCTAATGGCATTGGGGAGTATTGACCTCTTCATCCTGTCTGAGGAGCATTGCATCAATAGTAATCTGTCGCTGAAACTGCTTCTCTGTCTCTGGATGGTGCTATGTAGAGGATGTTCAGAGTTATCCATAATTGACCGTAGCCTACTCAGCGCCCTTCGCTCAGCTACCGATGTTAAACTCTCCAGTACTTTGCCCACGACAGAGCCCGCCTTCCTTACCAGCTTATTAAGACGTGAGGCATCCCTCTTCTTAATGCTTCCTCCCCAACACGCCACCACAAAGAAGAGGGCGCTCTCCACAACTGACCTATAGAACATCTTCAGTGAAGGGATTCGGTGTATCTACGAGGAGGTTGACAAACCTAGAGGGATATTCTCCCTGCTGCCCACATCATCACATCCTTACAATGAAGCCGGTCGGGTGTTTAAGAATGCGTATGGAGTGCTGGACCTCATTAGTCGAAACATTAATCTCAAGGGCCATGTTGAGCTCTCGAAAAGTCTAGTTAGACGTCATTTCTGGTCTCCTCCTGATAGGAAAGTCGTGGAGGTTTTAGAGAGGGAGAGTAGGAAATTTGCCCAAGGCATTGTTTTGTTTCAGCCAGTATGTGGGTGTACGGCTGAATCACGGCAAACTGGAACTTGAACTTGAAACGGTTGGGGAAAGGCTGTAAACATCCCTCACCGTAGAGGAGCCAGTTCTACATTAACCCTCCATCTCCCTCGGCAGATTCCAACACTTCTGAATGTGAGGATGTTGGAGGATTCCCTCAAAGCAGCTGCACAAGTTGATAGACTGAAAGGCCATGATAGAAAGGATCACAATGGGAACATTAGGCCCATCGAGTCTGCCTGCCGTCCCACCATGACTGATTTCTCCTTCTGTGCACATTCTGTTTGATTTCTGATCCTCAGGGTTCTTCCGGGGCCGTGTCCGTATAGTGACGCAGTGGGCAGAAGCTTCTGGAATGATGAGCTCGATTGTTGTTACCTGTGAGACTGGCCACACTCTGGGGGGAGGACTGATCATCAGAAGACACACTCCCATCGTGATGTAGGAACCACGAGTCATATTTAAATGACAGAAACACAAATTTTAAACAAATAAAAATAGCCGAATCACACCGAATCGTTGGTCACTGATTCCTACCCGCTTTACCCTGGCCAAAGCAGCGTGAGGGAGAGAAATGCGGGACACACCGTTAAAGAGTCGCTTCTGACCGTGAACATAGAATTATAGAACCAAAAACAGGCCACTCATCCCACCTATCAGACGCCAAACTACGGTGCTGCCTCGAGCCATCGACCGGATGCGTCGCTCCCCAAATCCCAGCCCTCATTATCTGTGCAGATCACTCTGAAATGTGGAAACCGAAGCCGCATCCACCACTTGCGCTGGCAGCCCGTTCCACACTCTCACCCCCTGAGTGAATGTTCCCCACCTCACCTTCCCCTTCGGCACTTCAATGAAAAAACGTCTGAAATAGCCTCTCACATTTTTGCAAGAGCGACCAGCCCCATTTATTGGGCACCGGGACACACCATCTTTAATTACCCACAAAGTTTATTGAAGACTGCACCCGAACTAGACCATCACAATGTAGTTACAATCATGTTACAAAATAAACATACCCGGTAATTATCTATCTGTATACAAACAACATATACACATTTACACATCCCCATCACGAGAGACATTGAATATTCCACCATGTATGTTCGGAAAAGCACCACAAAGCCAACCCGGGCATATCAAACCGGTTTAAAACACTTTATTAAATATAACGGGGAAGACATTGAAGTGCGTACAGACAGCTGAATGACAACAGAACGACAAGACAATATTTGCGTGTGTAAGGAGTGTGTTTATCGAGCGCTGCCCGTCACAAGCCGAATGGCCGAATCCTGCTCCTGTATCTTATGGTCTCCCATCGTCGTGGAGCCTCAAATGTGGCTGCACAAGTTCAGAGACTGAAGGGCGATGAGATAAAGGAGCAAAATTAGAACATTCGGCCCTTCCAGTCTGCCTGCCATCCCATCATGACTGATTTCTTCTCCTGTGGAAACTGTTTAATTTCTGATGCTTGGAGTTCTCCCGGGAGTTAAAAATAACTAGTGACCTTAATTTCAAAATTTCGGTTTATCTTAGAGTACAAACAAACATACAAATCCTCATCAAACTAAACAAAGAGCTGAGAACGATGGCAAGAAGTGTAAGGCAAAAAAGTCAGCGCTTCTGAAAAATCTATCCCTTCTATAATAAGATAACGGAACTTACTTTGATGACGATGGATTAATTAATTAAATTCTTCCCCTGCTTCCAGCCGGGTACAGGTGTCAACTTTAACCAATGTTTCCATTACAAACTCTGCCATCTTCATCGGGGATGATGCCTGGGCATGTCTATTCCAGTGGTATATATATTTCTGTCAGCCGCACCGATTAGACATGCCCAGGTGTCGTCCCTGACGAAGATGCAGAGTTTGGTATTGACATGTTGATTGAAATAGACACCTGTACCCGGTTGGAAGCCTGAGAAGAGTTTAAACGTCATCTACGCCGGGAAAGCACTGGGTCCTTTATTTTAAATTAATACGCTGCATAATTTCAGTAAATGTAGCACATGTGTAATGTGCTCATCCTTAAACAACGAAAAGTGAGAAAGGTGATATATCGGTACGGAGAAGCCACTGCACAGGATCAGAAAATGTTGCAGAAAGTTGTAAACTCAGCCAGCTCCTTCATGGGCACTGGACTCCACAGCATGCAGGACACATTCAAAAGATGATGCCACAAAAAGGTGACATCCATCATTAAGGACCCCGATCACCCAGGACATGCCTTCCTCTAATTGCTACCATCAAGGAGGATGTACAGGGTCCTGAAGAGCCACTCACTGTTTCAGGTACAGCTTTTTTTCCCTCTGCTATAAGATTTCTGAATGGACAATGAGCCCATGAACACTATCTCAGTATTTTCCCTCTCTTTTGCACTACTTTTAAAATATAATGTTGCACATACTTGTTGTAATTTATACTTTTTATTACTATGTACTGCAATGTACTGCTGTCACAAAACAACAAATTTCACACATATGTTGGTGATATTAAACCTGATTCTGATACACAAACACACACAGCTGGGCTCAGACATACAACACTCCCACATTCCTCCCTTTGTGACACCCTGCTTGCTCCTTGGCCCCCGGTATGAAGCTCAAACTGTTGCAACACCTGCCCTTTAAATTCATGGCTGAGGCTGTGTTGTGTCTGTTCACTGTTTGAGTTCGATATTAAATGAAGAGCATTGAATGGGAAGGAAGGTTTGGATACAAGAATAAAGATCTCCTCTGAAGGTATATAGGGTCCTGGTGAGAGCGTACAATGGAACATTATGCACAGGTCTAGTCTCCCTCCCAGAGTCAGCCTGTGGGATGAAGGGAATGAAGAGAAGGTTTCCCAGATTGATTTGGGGGGAGAGAAGGATGAGGAGGTGTCCTTAGAGAGATTATACGGACAGGGTAGCGGTAGGTATGATGTTTCCCGGCTGTGGTTTGGAACCAGGGATCCAGACTCAAAATCAGAGGTCAGCTCAGCAGGACAGAGATGAGGAGAAAGTTTCTCACCCAGAGTGCGGTAAATATTTTTGAATTTTCCCCACAAGGTTTCTGAATTGAAAAAGCAAATTTGGTGTCTCAGCGATGTTGGGAACTTTGCATGAAAGTGGCGCTGAGGTGAAAGGTCAGGCATGTTCCGAATGGCGATGCATCCTCCTGTTTCTTATTTTCTAAAGCACATGTTTGCCTTTGCAGTGAGAGCACCTCAGATCCATCAGCAGCCGCTGCAGTTATTTCATGTTCTTGTTATTTATTTCCCGAGAACTCAACGGGTCGGGCAGCAACTGCAGCGATCTGTGGGGGGAAGTGGACAATCGACATTTTGGGTTGAGACATTCCAGATGAAGGATCTCGACCAGGAAGGGCGACTGTGCATTTCTCACCACAATTCTTCCAGGATGATGTTTCTTACTGCAGGTTCCAGCATGTGCAGTCTCTTGGGCCTCTCTTTTCAGAACTTCTCCCTTTCAGTCCGGCCTCAGACTGAACCAGGCTCTTCTCTCCGGCTTCATTTCTGTTCGGCTTCTTCTTTAGCCCATCACGCCTACGGGTCACCAACAGCAGCTCGCCAGAGACCCCAATCCAGGGCCTGGGTTGGTGGGCCCTGTGGCTTCTTTTTTCACCACACGACTTCAATCGTCTTCCGGGGATGGTCCTTCTGATCCCGGGGATGGTCCTTCTGATCCCGGGGATGGTCCTTCTGAACCCAGGGATGGTCCTTCTGATCCCGGGGATGGTCCTTCTGAACCCAGGGATGGTCCTTCTGATCCCAGGGATGGTCCTTCTGATCCCGGGGATGGCCCTTCTGATCCCAGGGGACGGTCCTTCTGATCCCGGGGATGGTCCTTCTGATCCCAGGGATGGTCCTTCTGGTCCCAGGGATGAGGCCTTTGGAGATTCAGTTGACGTTTCTGTCGCACTGTTTTTTTTTCACAAGCCCAACCCTCTGTCCCGTCTGCCTGGATTTCTTCACCGATCCGGTTATACTGGAGTGTGGACACAACTTCTGTCGCTCTTGTATCACACGGTGTTGGGAAAGGGAGGAGAGAAACTTCTGCCCGGAATGTAGAGAGGTGATTGCTGACCGCACCCTCAGGGTGAATCGGGCCTTAGCAAATCTGGCTGAAAAAGCTCAAAATCTAAACCTGAACCCGAAAGGGAAGGAAAGTAAACGTCACTGCGAGGAACATGAGGAAGAACTGAAGCTGTTTTGTGAAACGGACAAGAAACTGGTCTGTGTGATCTGTAGAGATGCGCAGGAACACAGAGAGCACCGCTTCATGCCGATTAAAGAAGCTGTTAAAATCTACAAGGTAAAATCAACCTGAATTCGATACCGACCCCATGGTCAAGTTTATCTCCAAAGTCCGACCTACCGCAACACGAGCCTCTATATCCAACTTATCCTGACATCTTTCACCATCTCCAGCCGGATTCTACCACCAAACACATCTCTCCCTACACCCAGCCCACTCAGAATCGCTGTCTAAGTCACTCCTTTATCCACTCGCTCCTCTCCCTCCTGGCACTGACACCTGCAAGCGGGACAAGTGCTACACCTGTCTCCTACCTGTCTCCTGCTGCTGTTATGTATTGAACCAGAGGTGATTAGGTAAAATAACCCTTAGGAGACAGTGCTCACAACATGACTGAGCTCAACTTGAAATCTGATAAGGAGAAAGTAAAGTCTGATGTTGTAGTATTTCACTGGAGTAAAGGAAATTACAGTGGTCTGAAAGAGGAGTTGGCCAAAGCAAACTGGAAGAAGATGCTGGCAATGATGACAACAGAGCAGAAATGGTGTCAGCTTCTGGGAAAATGAGGAATTGATCGATGTATTCCAAAAATAAATAAATACTCAAATGGCAAAATAGTATAACTGTGGCAGACAAGGGAAGACAAGCTATTGTAAAGGCAAACGAGAGGGGCTACAACAAATCAAAATTTAGTAGGAAGACAAAGGATTCAGAGGCTTTAAATACCTACAGAGAGGAACTAAAATAATCAGTGGGAGGGGAAGAATGAAATTTGAAACCAAGCTAGCAAACAATATCAAAGTAAATAGTAGAAGTTTTTTTTTCCAAGTAGGTAAATAAAATAAAAGAGATGAGAGTGGTAACAGGATCGCTAGAAAATGAGGCTGGATATACATTAACGGGGGACAAAGAGATGGCAGATGAGCTAAATGAGTACTTTGCACCAGTCTTCACCGTGCAAAACACTAGCACTGTGCCCGGTGTTGAAGGGTGCGAGGGAAGAGAAGTGAGCGCAGTTACTGTTACAAGGGAGAAGGTGCTCAAAAAGCTGAAAGCCCTAAAGGTACATAAGTCACCCGGACCAGATGAACTGCACCCTAGTGTTCTGAAAGAGGTAGCAATAGGCATTCTGGAGGCATTTGAAATGATCTTTCAAAAATCATTTGTCTCTGGCATCGTGTCAGAGGACCTGAAAATTTCAACTGTCGCTGCACTCTTTTAGTAAGGAGGAAGGCAGCAGAAAGGAAATTATAGACCACTTAGCTTCACCTCTGTGGTTTCGAAGATGTTGGAGTCAATTGTTAAGTATGCCCATATGGAATACTTCGTGACACAGGACAAGGTAGGACAAAGTCAGTATGGTTTCCTCAAGGGAAAATCTTGCCTGACAAACCTGTTGGAATTCCTTGAGGAGTTACAAGTAGTATAAAGGGGATGTAGTAGATCAGGGGTGTCAAACTCATTTTAGGTCACGGGCAAAATAGTGAGAATTCCTTCTCGAGCTGACTGAAGACTTGAAAATGATTCTGAAACTTACTTTCCAGCCGTGATATTTTGTCCTTATAGCTGTCCATGTTGTCATTGTTACCATGAGCGACACACACAGACTGCAAAGAGGGGAAATGAGCTGGGTTGCTCCGGGATAGTTGCATCTCCCACAGGCCTAATTTAATTTGAAAGGCACAAATGCTGTCGTAATATTCTGTAACAAGTTTGTTTGGGCCTTGCATGTTAACATTAAGCACATTTAAGTGCTCTGTTATATCCACCAAAAATGCAAGTTCGTGAAGCCAGTCTGGGTCATCGAACTCTGCCACTGGCTTCCCTTTCTCATTGATGAACAGTCAAATTTCCGCACGTAATTGAAAGAAAATGTTTGAGCACCACACCTATGCTCAACCAGTAGACTTCAGTGTGGTAGGGTAGGCCGTGTCCAATATCACTTTTGGTGCCAAGAGTCGCGAAGGTCGTGTTTAACACCCCCCCACCCCCGTCGGCCGGTCCGCAAGAATATTCTCAATATTAAACCGGTCCACGGTACAAAACAGAGTGGGCACCCCTGGCACTTATGCATAATTTCTACTTCAGGTCTTTTCTGCCCCGGTGTGCATACGTGTGACTAATCAATTTGGAGTTGATCTCACCTTTTACTGAGGCCGAGGTAGTAGATGTTGGGCTTATAAAGGTTGGTGACCACTACCCTAGAAAATGACACTGGAGAGGAGAGATGTGACAAAGGACATGGCAGAGGTACTTATTCAATATTGTGTGTCAATCCTCACTGTGAATGATAACAGCTGTGCGTCAGAAATGTGAGAGTGTCAGGGGAGAGAAATGAGTGCTGTTGCTAATACTAAGGAGAGAGTGCGTGGGAAGATCGAAGGTCTGAAGGTCCTGGACCAGGTGGACCACACCCCAGTGTTCGGAAAGAGTTAGCTGAAGAGAATATGGGGGCATTAGTAAGGATTTTTCAAGAATCACTAGATCATTCAAGATGACTTGAAATTGCAAAGGTCACTTCACTCTTTAAGAAGGGAGAGCAGTTGGGGAAAGAAAATTATAGGTGAGTTAGTCTGGATGTGGTGTGCTTGGGAAGATGTTGGAGTCCAGTGTTAAGGACGAGCTTTCGGGTACATGGAGGCACATGATAAAATAGAGCAAAGACAGCATGCCTTCCCTTAGGGGGAAATCTTGCCTGACAAATCTGTTGGAATTCTTCGAGGAACACAAAGCCAAGATAGACAAAGAATGATTTGGATGACAGAATTGTTGCCTTTGTGGCCAAGCTTGCAGATGATATGAAGATAGGTGAAGGGGCAAGTAGTGCTGCAGAAGCTCGGAATCTGGGGAAGGACAGAGACAGATCAGGAAATGGGCAAATAAGTGATAGATGGATTATCGGGTAGGGAAGTCGTGCATGCACTTTGGTAGAAGGAATAAAGGCATAGACAATTTTGTAAACAGGGAGAAAATTCAAAAATCAGAAGTGCAAAGGGACTTTGGTGTCCTTGTGCGGGATTCCCTCATGGTTAACTTGCAGTTTGTATCAGTTGTAAGATCGGCAAACTCAATGTTTTCTTTCATTTCGGGAGGATTAGAATACAAGAGCAAGGATGTAATGCTGAGGTTTTATAAGGCATTAGTCAGACCATATTTGCAGTATTGTCAGCAGTTATGGGTCCCTTATATCGGAAAAGATGTGCTGGCATTGGAGAGGGTCCAGGAGGTTCACAAGAATGATTCTGGAAATGAAACAGTTAACATATGAGACATATTTGTTATTTCTGGGCCTGTACTCACTGGAGTTTAGAAGAATGGCTGATTTATTATCCCCCTCAACCCTATTCTCCCACCTCCTCCCCATAACTTTTGAGACTCTGACTAATCAAGAAGTTTACCTATCAACTTGTGCTTTAAAGATCACACATGAGAAAATCTGCGGATGCTGGTAATCCAAGCTACACAGGTCCTGATGAAGGGTCTTGCCTGGTCTCCTGTCTGGAGAGAGTTGATGTCTGGAGGATGTGGGTGGGTCGAGGACCAGATGGCACAGCCTCCGACTGGAGGATGAAAATCTGCGGATGCTGGTAATCCAAGCTACACAGGTCCTGATGAAGGTCTTGCCTGGTCTCCTGTCTGGAGAGAGTTGATGTCTGGAGGATGTGGGTGGGTCGAGGACCAGATGGCACAGCCTCTGACTGGAGGATGCTCATTTAGAACAGAGATGAGGAGGAATTCCTTTCGCCAGAGAATAGTGAATTTGCAGCAGGTAGCTGCGGAGGACAAATAATTGAGTATATTTAAAGTAGATTAACACACACAAAATGCTGGAGGAACTCAGCAGGCCAGGAAGCATCTCTGGAAAAGAGTAGACAGTCGACGGCTTGGGCTGAAACCCTTCATCAGGACCTGTATTGCTTAAGGATCTGTGCATTTCCCTCCCGTGTCCTAGTGAGGGGTTGTGGGTGATTGGGTTGTGGGAAAGGGGACAAAGGAATACTCATCCCCCATCTTTGTTCCCCTCCAACTTCTCATTATGTCCACACACACAGTTCACCCACAGGCATTCCACCCCTCCCCCACCTGGTTCTGGTTCAATCACCCGTTCATCTCTCCCCTACTGGTTCCCATTATCACCTTCTTTACTATCTCGAACCTTCAACTTCCCACTTCACACTCAGTGAATGTGAACATTGAATGAAGGGCCTGTTCCTGTGCTGTAGTGTTCTATGTTCTCTGTTCCCTGTTTAGAAGAATGGGAGCAGATCTCAGGGAAACACAGAATTCTTTCAGGGATCAACAGGCAGGATACAGGGAGGATGTTTCTGAGGAGTCAAAGGTCAGGGGTCACTGTCCGTTTGGAATGATCAGCAAGGGGGTGCATACAGCATAGAAATGTTCCCTTTGACCCATCGCCTCTGTGCTGATCTATTTACCCATCTACATTCTTCCCATTGGCCGGCATTAGCTCAGTCTCCCTCTGTGTCTTGTCTATTGAAGTGTCTGTCCAAGTGTCTCTCAAACACAGAGGACTGGAGGCCTGTGACCTGCAGAGGTCGGTGCTGGGGCCGGGTTGCTTGTCATTCATATTAATGATTTATATGAGAATGTAGATGACACAGTTAGTAGGTTTGTGGGTGACACTAAAATTCATGGTATAGTACACTGGGCTCTTGATCAACTGTAGAGTCGGGTACAGTGACAATGTTTTAAAATACATCTTGCCAGGGACGTGGATAAGAAAGGTGGAAAGGAATAATGGGCAAATGGGACCAGCTCATTAAAGCAAGCTGGTCGGCACAAACAAGTTGGGCCAAAGAGCCTCTGTGACCTCCTGTTTAAATCCATTCACTCACCCCCTTCCCATCTTAATCCACCCCTTTCCTGCACTCGTTTCTGCTGTCTCTCTCCCCTATTCATTTCTGCTCTTGAGGGAAGATGTCGATCTGAAACGTAGACTGTCCATCTCTCTCCACACATGCTGCCTGACCCACTCGGTTCCTCCAGCATTTTGTGTCTGTTTGATCGGGAAATCTCTGCTCTCCGTCCAGCGGAAAGATATTGCACAGATATTAGTTGCCCACCCGCTTCCCTGGGAAAGGTTGCCTGTCGGCAACCCGACTGCGCCTGAGGCCCACGGGCTTTCCACTGGTCCTGGGGACGCTTTGCCCGAGTGTTCCCCCAATCTCTGGGGCAGCGCTGCCTGAGTCTCCCCACAATGCCCGGGGACTCTCTAATTCTCTGCTTCTCCCCCCAGTCTCTGTCACCCTGGATGTGGAAATGGCGAATCCGTGGATCGAGGTGTTTGAGGTTCGGAAGAGTGTGAGATGTACCCGGACCCGGAGAGAGCTCCCTGACACCGGGAAGAGATTCACAAATCGGGTTTGTGTGCTGGGATCGGAGGGATTCACATCGGGGAGACATTACTGGGAGGTGGAGGTGACGGGGAATCGGGACTGGGGTCTGGGAGTCGCTGCAGGGTCTGTGGAGAGGAAGAGAGGGGTCGGACTGAGTCCGGAGACCAGATTCTGGGTCATTGGGCGGTATTATGACGTGTTACTCCGGAATTATGACATGATGAAAGTTCGTACCTCTCCAGTGTCCCATCTGCTGCCGGTCCCATCCCCGGGAGGGTGGGAGTTTATTTCAGTTACGAGTTCGGGACAGTTTCATTTTACAACGCGGAGACCAAGTCCCATCTCCACAGCTTCACAGGGAAACTTTATCCTTACTTTGCGACTGGGGATGAAAACCAGTGGCTGAGAATCTGCTCCGGTTCCGCTCCGGGTCTGTAAATGGGTCGGGTCCCGGGACCGGCGTCAGGAGTAAGATCACTGTAAATGTAAATATGCGGAGAGTGAAATAATCATGAGATGAGAATTGTTGATCCATTAATTTTAACTCGTTCACCGCGTCCAACAACAGACTAGAATAGTGTCCTGAGCTCCCCCGGGTCCTAAAATCCACCCGTAATGAGACAGGTTAAATGGGACAAGTGGGGGCGGTGCTGACCAGAAAAGACAGTGAAGATTATTCATTAAGTTCATCTGCCATTTCTTTGTCCCCCATTACTACTTCACCAGCATCATTTTCCAGTGGTCCAGTATCAACTCTCATCTCCCTTTCACTCTTCATGTAACTGAAAACTAAACTTTTAGTATACTGATTTATATTATTGGCCAGTTTGCCCTCATATTTCGTCTTTACCATTCTTATGGCTTTTTTCATTGCTTTTTGTTGGATTTTAAGAGCATCCCAATAATCCAACATCCCACTCACCTTTGCTACCCTATATGTCATTTCCTTAGGCTTAACACAGTCCTTAACTTCCCTTGTCAGCGACAGATTCCTACCCCTGCCATTTGAGAACTTCTTCGGTGGGACATGTCTCTCCTGCTATTCCCACATCTGTCAGCCACCTCTGTTAAGCCATCATACCTAGAGTAACATCCCTATACAATTGGGACGTTACCATTATTATATGCTTTTGCCTGTTCAATACTGTGAATTAATTTAAAGTCAGTCCTATAACTTAATAAAGTATTTATCTGAAAACTATCAACCCCTCAAAGATTGTACCGAAGACCGCATTTAATTTTTTTCACCCATATCTGCTTCACACTGAAATAGTATGTGTTTAAAAGTTTCATAATGACAAAATGTACACGACAGTTATATGAAGCAAGGTTAGCAGAGCTGGGACTTTTCTCTTTGGAGTGTATAAGAATGAGAGGGGACTTCATAGAGGTCTACAAGAGTATGAGAGGCATAGATAGGGTGGATAGTCAGTACCTATTTCCCAGGGCACCAATAGCAAACACCAGAGGGCATAGGTACAAAATTAAGGGATGGAAGTTTAGGGGAGACTTCAGGGGTAAGTTTTTTTACACAGAGGGTTCTGAGTGCCTGGAATGACTTGCCAGGGTTGGTGGTGGAGGCTAAAACATTAGGGGTATTTAAGAACCTCTTGGACAGGCACATGGATGAAAGAAAATTAGAGGATTATGGGGTAGTGAGGGTTTAGTACTTTTTTTAAGGATTATATGGGTCGGCACAACATAGAGGGCTGAAGGGCCTGTTCTGTGCTGTAATGTTCTATGGTTCTATGGTCCTATGACACAGAATGAAGTTTTCTAATTAGATACAAGGCATAATTCAGCATAGTGTTGGCAAGTCTAAGTCGTGTCAATATCATTCCTTCCCTTCCTGTTTTAAGCCCTTCTTCCATAAACCCAACTTGTTTATGTATTCTGTAAAGGCATCAGTCCTTATGTCAATTTTCCTACAGATCTGGCCATAAGTCCTGAATTCTTAACCTTACCATCCCCTTAGCTTCTGATTTGCGAAGTGGAATGTCTATATCCACAGTTGAACTTCTAACAGGTTTTGTTGCTAAACAGTCAACCCCATCATTTCCCTCAACAGTGCGATGTGCAGGGCCCATAAGGTGCAGACATATGAACCGAACTCTGTATATGAAATAATGCTTGATGAGTTTCCAACAGTCAATCTGACCTACTGCTAGACTGTCCTGTTTTAAGGCTCATCGAAACCGAAAGAGAATCTGAACAAATTACAAGTTTGCAAAGACCAATTTCCTCCACACACTGTAACCCTAAAATCAAAGCAAAGAATTCTGCTCCATAGACCCACAAATGGCTGGTAAGTGATTTCTTTATCATTACCTGCAACTCAGGTGCACACAAAAAATGAAAACAGACACACCAACATTCCCAGTTAAATGATGTTTTAATCCATCTGTAAAAATGCTGACCGCATGATAATAACTTTCATTAATATACTCATGAACCAACAGACTCTCAGGCAGAACAGAATCCAGTTGTGTAACCTAAAATTAACTACAGTCATTGGAAAAAACAACAAAGTGTGGTTACCGAGAAAGCTACAGTGGAACATATTGTATCATCCAATACACCCATATTCCCAGCGTTATAAGAACCCAGCCACCCAAAACTAAAAGCATTCTTCTTGTGATGTTCCCAACCACCCTTTAGCACAGGATATTCAATCCAATTTGTTAACATCAACTTCCACCTCTGTCCCTGTAAGGGCAATTGTCCCATTTCAACCAGTAAAGCCGAAACAGGGGACGACCTGACTTAACCACAACACAATCTTAAAGCACAAAATGTATCACACCCAAACATCATAAAGTTGAAGAAGAAGGTGATCTATAAACCACAAACATAATCCAGAACAGATCCAATTAAACAAACGAGATTGGTCAACACATATTTTCATGTAACACCCCAGAATACTCACAGAGATAATGAAGAGTATTTAAAGTTTCTTTACATTTATCAATTATTTTCTGATCCGGTGCTTCCATGTCAGCTTTTATTATCCGTCCACATGCCTGGAAATCTTACCACTGACACCTTTTAAAGAGTTTGACCATATTATTTCCAATCAAGTGCAGGTCTGCTAATCCTGTTTGTAAAGCACATAATTTGTGTTTTTGCTACTGAAAGCTTAAATCCCATCTATTCACCGACTGTTCAACCTTACTAATTGTTAACACATCCTATATACAATAAAAGTGAAATTTCTACCTCTAATCCATAAACCTCCATCATTTGCATATAGGGATTTACAGAATGAAAAACCTATCTCAGAGAAAAATATTATTAATAACAATATAAAATAATAAATACTGCCTGTGGGATCCCAGTCTCTATCTCATAACAACCTGAATATAACTTTCCCACCCATACCTGATACAAAACGTTCAATTAAAACAACTCAGAGTTAGATAATAGCCCCTCCATCCTCATTTCCACAATTTCATAAAAATCCTTTCCTTCCATAAATACCATCTGCCTTTTGAATAATGAAAATACTGCTGTTACAACTGTTACGTAACCCCGTAATCAGGTAACTTACCAGCAAAGATAGATGGATCAGCTGAGTCGGATGCTACTATTTTCAAACGTTTTATTCGAAAAGGGCACAAGCGTATGGTTAATACAAAACATTCAGATCATATACATCGTCAAACTCAATCTAAAACACCGGTGTAACCATAATCAATCAGAAATAAGCTCTACAGTTGTCTAGGGGTTAATACTGAGTCCAATTGAAATATAAAGAGTCACTCAGAAGTTTGCAGGCTTTTCCCTTTTGGGAACCCCTGGGGTTTTCACGTTGTAGAGAGAAAGAGATGATTTGGAAAAGATAAACACTTGCCCGTCATCTTGGCAGAGCAAAATCCTTGGAATCAGGGGAGCAGACTTCCCCGTTGTTAGCTAAAAGCAGTCTTTCGTTGGTTCTAGCCACAGATTCAAAAGTTGGAATCTAACGCACGTGGCTTCCTTCAGAATGGCTTCCCGCTCCCACGGGAATCGGTACCGTGCTTCCTTCGTCTCCTGGGTGCGTCTGAGGGTTCCCCCCCCCGCCCCCAGACACTCCTTTATACTTCTTCACGGGATCGCAGGTGTCAATCAAGTTGCAGGTAATGCGATCTCTCTCTCAACCAGCCCACTTTGCCCGAGGGCTTTTCAGGTGGTCTCCATGAGACAATAGTCAATGTCACCTTTATTCTGCTTCTTGGGAGAACGTGGTCTCTCTCTCTCTCTCCCATTTTTCTGCGTCCATTCAGCACGTCTCTTCCTCTTTTGGGTCAGTTGACCCCCCCTTTACTAGGGTTGTTGAGATTCTCACAAAGGAGGGGGCCGATGGCATAACACAACATCTATATTTAACTGTGCTTTCCTAATATCATCTTCCAAATATAAAAATGAATTCAATGTCATACTTGCCCATCCATACCTTTACAAGACGTACAAATAGAAACAATCAGAAAAAAATTGTACAATAGCCCTCTCAATTGCATTTCCAAATATTAATCAAAAGTCCATCCTTCAATAAATATTATTTGCCTTTTCAATAATAAAAATATTGCTATTACAACATCTTTATTTAACTGTACTTTCCTAATATGATCTTCCAAACCCAGACTGATTCCAATGTTATTTAATAGACAATAGACAATAGACAATAGGTGCAGAAGTAGACCATTCGGCCCTTCGAGCCTGCACGGCCATTTTGAGATCATGGCTGATCAATTCCTATCAATAACCGGTTCCTGCCTTGTCCCCATATCCCTTGATTCCCCTATCCATAAGACACCTATCTAGCTCCTTCTTGAAAGCATCCAGAGAATTGGCTTCCACTACCTTCCGAGGCAGTGCATTCCAGACCCCCACAACTCTCTGGGAGAAGAAGTTTTTCCTTAACTCTGTCCTAAATGACCTACCCCTTATTCTCAAATCATGCCCTCTGGTACTGGACTCTCCCAGCATCTGGAACATATTTCCTGCCTCTATCTTTTCCAATCCCTTAATAATCTTATATGTTTCAATCAGATCCCCTCTCAATCTCCTTAATTCCAGCATGTACAGCGTGTAAGGCAGAGATTGCTAGGTATCTGAGTAGCCAGGGTATCAAAGGTCATGGGGAGAAGGTGGGGGAGTGGGACTAAATGGGAGAATGGATCAGCTCATGATAAAATGGCGGAGCAGACTCGATGGGCCGAATGACCGACTTCTGCTCCTTTGTCTTATGGTCTTATTCTACCGTTCCAAATTCCCCTCTGATAAAATGTGAAATTACCTCTTTTATCGAAAATATAATTCAAATACTCGATTACCATACATTCCACAAGTTTACATAAATGAGACTTTAATGATATTGGCCTACAAGAAGGAGGATCAGACGGGGAGATCCAGGTTTTAGAATGGGAACTACTACAATCATTTTCCATGAGAAAAGTAGATGGCCAAACCTCCAAATACGATTCAGAAAGTTAATATTTTCACAAAAGGAAATTACACACATACCTGTTGAATCAAGATTTTCTACAAGTTCATGATACATTTTATTCCCATTCACAACACTATACTCTGCCCCTTTCCTTATAAAACTGACAACACCATGCCTCTACCAACTAACCTGTCAAGCCAAACGACAATATAATCCTGCACAGCAATAAAACTTAAAATGTGCAGGCTTCCTGAACAGATATAACATCGGAAGAATCTGACAAATCAGAAATAAACTGCTTAAAGTGTTGCCCATGTAAAATCAGGCTTCTTGCATTTCACTTCAATATTTCAATCCCATTACATATATTCACAAGTAGACTGGGATGCAGAAACCCCCACAAATCAGAGCTTCATTTACAGCTTCCCACATAACACCAGTTACACCAAGATACCTTTCTGCAGCTTTCACAATAATTTTAATTTCCTCAGTAGGATGAGATGTCTGATCAGTACAATTCACCACATCGGTTATAAACATCACAAACTTCATTTTATCCAGCAGTGAAGTATCTTTGGTGAGAGAACTGTGATGCCGGCATATATCCACTGACGTCACAGTCTGTTCTCTGAGTGGGATCACTTTATCCAGTTTACCTGCTCTGCTTGCTGTACTTGTCCTTGAACTGGCCCTTCTGCTCACTGTGTTGTTCTGAACCAGTTGAACTGGTCACTTCATGCCTTACTAAACCAATCCCTTCTACCTACACTAGGAACACATCCCTCCATTCTCCTCACATTCACGTGGTATCTAACAGCCTCTATCACATCTGCCTCCACCACTACCCGATATTCACTCCAGACACCCACCACTATGGGAATGAAAAACAAAACTTGAAACGCAAATCTCCTTTAAACATCCTGAGTCAGGTTTTTAACATCATTGTCTTTTCTAATTGTTTTTTTTTCCAACAGCAGCTATGCAGAGAAAAGATACAAAATGAACTAAATTACAAAATACTTAAATAGTGCAAAAAGGACCAATGAGGATGTGTTCCCCCTTTCTCCTGAAGTTCATGCCTACTGGCATTGGACATTTCCTCCTTAGAGAAAAAATCCCGGCTGTCCACTCTGTCTGTGCCTCTCACATTCCTGTAAACGTCTGTCAGACCTCCCTCAGCCTCTGCCACTCTGGAGAAAATTCCCCGAGATTGTCCAGTCTCACTTTATCCAGGCAGCATCCTGTTAAGCCTCTTCCACTCACCATCCAAAACCTCCGCATTATTCCTGCATTCGAATGCAATTCTCCAGATGTGATTAAACTAGAGATTTATACAACTGCAACATAACTGCCTGACAATGGAACCACTATCTGGGAGTTATGAACTCGGATTCCAAGATCTCCCTGTAGATCAACACAGTCCAATCTCGCCCCATGAATATAACAGCAAAGAGATAATGCTGAGGCTTTATAAGACACGAGTCAGGCCACACTTGTAGTATTGTCAACAGCGTTGGGCCCCATATCTCAGACAGGATGTATTGTCATTGGAGAGACTCCAGAGGAAGTTCAGAAAGATGTTTTCGGGAATGAAGGGTTTAAAATGAGGAGCACTTGGCAGCTTTGACCCTGTGCTCACTGGAACTCAGAAAAATGAGGGGCATCTCATTGAAACCTACCGAATGTTGAAAGGACTGGATAAGGTGGATGTGGAGAAGGTATTTCCTGTGGTGGGGCACAGCCACAAAGTTGAGGGGCCACCTTTTCAAACAGAGGTAAGCAGCTTATTTTTTTTATTAGCCAAGGTGTATTGGATCTGTGGAATGCTCTGCCACAGACTGCAGTGGAGCCACCTTTCCATCATGGCTGGCTCAATGGGCTGAATGGCCCAATTCTGTTCCTATGCCTTATGGCCTTATGAACACAAGCCCCCTCAATCATGATGAATCTCCTCTGCACTCTTCCAGCACAAAACATCCTTTGTACAGAATGCTAAGCGGAACTGAATGCAACTTTTCAAGAACGTTGTCAAGTCAGGCAGCATCTGTTGAGGGGAATAGAGTCGATGGTTGGGACAGAACCCCTCCCTTGCGGCACTAACACAGGCCCTTCGGCCCAACCTTTCCATGCTGTCCTCCTGTCCATTTAAACTAATCCCTCTGCCTGTCTTTGACACAGAACACAGAAATCTACAGCACATTACAGGCTCTTCAGCCCACAATGTTGTACCGACCATGTAACCTACTCTAGAGACTGCCTAGGATTTCCTGATCGTATATCCCTCTATGTTTCTAAGCTCCATGAACCTATCTAAGAGTCTCTTAAAATATCCTATTCTATCCTCCTCCACCATCGCTGCAGGCAGTACATTCCATGCCCCCACGACTCTCTGTGTAAGAAACTAACCCCTGACGTTCCCTCGGTACCAACTTCCAAGCAGCTTAAAACTACGTCCCCTCGTGTTAGTCACTTCAAGCCTGGGAAAATGCCTCTGGCTATCCACATGGTCAAAGCGTCTCATCATATTATACACCTCTATCAGGTCACCTCTCATCCTCCGTCGCTCCAAGAAGGAAAGGCCAAGTTCACTCAATCTATTCTCATAAGGCATGCTCTCCAATCCAAGAGCAACATCCTTGTAAATCTACTCTACACTCTCTATAGTATCCACATCCTTCCTGTAGTGAGGCCACCAGAACTGAACACAGGACTCCCAAGTGGGGTCCAACTAACCCCACAGCCCTGCCGTGTTGGGGTACAATTACGTATGTACAGGTTAGGAGAAATATAGCTTCAACATAACCTCACAGCTCTTGAACTCAATCCCACGGTTGATGAAGGCCATCACACCAGACGCCTTCCTAACAACACTGCCAACCTCCACAGCAGCTTTGAGTGTTGTATGGACATGGGCCCCAAGATCTCTCAGACCCTCCACACTGCCAAGAGTCTTACCATTAATATTATATTGTGTTCAAATTTGACCTGCAGAAATGAACCTCTTCATCCGTGTTGAACTCATCTGCCACTTCCCAGTTCTGCATCCGAGGCGAGGAAATAGATTGCTGAGCCTCTGGCTAGGAGAATTATGTCCTCATTGTCCACGGGAATGGTCGCGGAGGATCGGAGGGAGGCGAATGTTGTCCCCTTGTTCAAAAAGGATAGCAGGGATAGTCCGGATAATTATAGACCATTGAGCCTTACATCTGTGGTGGGAAAGCTGTTGGAAAAGGTTCACAAAGATAGGATCTATTGGCATTTAGAGAATCATGGTCTGATCAGTGACAGTCAGCATGGCTTTCTGAAGGGCAGATCGTGACTAACAAGCCTGATGGAGTTCTTTTAGGAGGTGACCAGGCATATAGCTGAGGGTAGTGCAGTGGATGTGATCTACATGGATTTTAGTAATGCATTTGATAAGGTTCCACACGTTAGGTTTATTCAGAAAGTCAGAATGCATGGGATCCAGGGATGTTTGACCAGGTGGATTCAGAATTGGCTTGCCTGCAGAGAGCAGAGAGTTGTGGTGGAGGGAGTACATTCGGATTGGAGGGTTGTGACTAGTGGTGTCCCACAAGGATCAGTTCTGGGACCACTACCTTTCGTGACTTTTATTATTGACCTGGATGTGGGGGTGGAAGGATGGGTTGGCAAGTTTGCAGAAGACACAAAGGTTAGTGGTGTTGTGGATAGTGCAGAGAATTGTCAAAGATTGCAGAGAGACATGGATAGGATGCAGGAGTGGGCTGAGAAGTGGCAGATAGAGTTCAACCTGGAGAAGCGTGAGGTGGTACACTTTGGAAGGACAAACTCCAAGGCAGAGTACAAAGTAAATGGCAGGATACTTGGAAGTGTGGAGGAGCAGAGGGATCTGGGGCAACATGTCCACAGATCCCTGAAAGCTGCCTCACAGGTAGACAGAGTAGTTAAGAAATCTTATGGGGTGTTAACTTTCATAAGTCGAAGGATAGAGTTTAAGAGTCGCGATGTAATGATGCAGCTCTATAAACACACACGGAGTACTCTGTCCACACTTGGAGAACCGTGTCCAGTTCTGGTCACCTCACTATAGGAAGGATGTGGAAGTACTGGAAAGGGTACAGAGGAGATTTACCAGAATGCTGCCTGGATTAGAGAGTATGGATTATGGTCAGAGATTAAGGGAGCTAGGGCTTTACTCTCTGGAGAGAAGGAGGATGAGAGGAGAAATGATAGAGGTATAGTTGATATTATGGGGAATAGATAGAGTGGACAGCCAGTGCCTCTTCCCCAGGGCACCACTGCTCAATACAAGAGGACATGGCTTTAAGGTAAGGGGAGGGAAGTTCAAGGGGGATATTAGATATTGTGATATGGTGCAACTCAAACTACCTGCGTCTCAATATCACCAAGACCAAGGAGATGGTGGTGGACTTTAGGAGATCTAGGCCTCATATGGAGCCAGTGATCATTAATGGAGAATGTGTGGAGCAGGTTAAGACCTACAAGTATCTGGGAGTATAGTTAGACGAGAAGCTAGACTGGACTGCCAACACAGATGCCTTGTGCAGGAAGGCACAGAGTCGACTGTACTTCCTTAGAAGGTTGGCGTCATTCAATGTCTGTAGTGAGATGCTGACAGATAGGTCAGTTGTGGAGAGCGCCCTCTTCTTTGTGGTGGCGTGTTGGGGAGGCAGCATTAAGAAGAGGGACGCCTCACGTCTTAATAAGCTGGTAAGGAAGGCGGGCTCTGTCGTGGGCAAAGTACTGGAGAGTATAACATCGGTAGCAGAGCGAAGGGCGCTGAGTAGGCTACGGTCAATTATGGAAAACCCTGAACATCCTCTACATAGCACCATCCAGAGACAGAGAAGCAGTTTCAGCGACAGGTTGCTATCGATGCAATGCTCCTCAGACAGGATGAAGAGATCAATACTCCCCAATGCCATTCGGCTTTACAATTCAACCGCCAGGAGTAAGATATGTTAAAGTGCCGGGGTTAGGACTCAATGTATTTAAGTAAACTACTTAAGAACTTTTTAAAAGCTATTATTAATGCTTTTTGAGAGAGTGATTTAGATGCATATCATATTTTTACTGAGTTAAGTATTAGTTGTAATTAGTTTTGCTACAATAAGTGTATGGGACATTGGAAAAAAATGTTGAATTTCCCCATGGGGATGAATAAAGTATCTATCTATCAATCTATCTATCTAGAGGAAGATTTTATACTCAGAGAGTGGTTGGTGCGTGGAATGCACTGCCCGAGTCAGTGGTGGAGGCAGATACATTAGTGAAGTTTAAGAGCCTACTAGACAGGTATATGGAGGAATTTAAGCTTAGGGAGGCAGAGTTTAAGGGTCGGCACTACATTGTGGGCCGAAGGGCCTGTACTGTGCTGTATTGTTCTATGTTCTATCTATTTCTCGTTGGAATCCCTCTTTTAATTTAATTTTTTATTGAAGGCACGACACAGTGCATAAAATGCATTACATTTTCCTCCATTTTGCTTTGAGACCTTACCCCTAAACAACACCACAATGTCATCAGTGGGTCTTCTGGGAGTTGTAGTCATTCTCTCGCTCGCTCCCTGTCAAAGCATGTTTCGTCAGCCACCACAGACGTCACCGAAACAGACCCACCGAGGCGCGAAGGGGAATCACACCCGTCCTTGTGGGCGCCGAGGTCGGCGACACCGACAGAAGCGAATCGCTGAACTCCGCCATGGGGATGGAGCGGAAGAGGGGCTGATCATCGGCCGATTTCCTTCAGCCTATCGTAGCTCAGACCTAACACTGACCCCTGCTGTCACTGGCTGTAGTGCCTGTCGCTCAAATGGGAACTCAGAGGGTGATTAGTCTATGTGAACGTCAGTCAGCCTTCCTGGCTCTGAGTTTGGATTTGGATTTATAACGGGACAGGAAGCAAATTGGGAGAAATGTGAGTTTTTATGTGATGGTGCATCAGTCTCCGAGTTACATTATTAACAATAAAGGGGCAAAGGCCGTTGTGAGGAAGGAGGTTATTTACTGGAGTTTATATAGAGATAATACTGGAAGGGATATCAAACTTGGAATTGTTTGGGATATGATTTAGAAAATGGGGGGATTTGTGGGGATCATAATATTCTAGTGTTGATTAATGAGGGCAAAATGATTGTTACTGAAACAGGGAAGGTTGTGTACTGGCTGGATCATTTGTTGAGATTCATAATCAGGATAATTTAAGTGAAGAAGTTAAGCAATGTAGGGATATGTTTTTCACTGCTGGAATGATGTGCTGAAAGTCAGCTGTAGCAATGATAGTATCACTGCTGGAGAGATTTCTCTGTATATATTTAAGAAGTCTATTAATAATGCAGGTCAGGTGTCCCCAGGAAAGAGTGATATTTGAAATTGTAATTGTATATAATTCGCTTTTGTGAAAATATTAAATGTTTGAATTGTGCATCTACTTTCCTCATGGAAAATGGAAATAGTAGTGCCTATTCTAAAACCTGACAGATCCCCATTTGATCCTTCTAGTTAAGGGCCTATATCGTGAATGTCTCATTTATGCAAACTTATGGAATGTATGGTAATCAAGCGCTTGAGTTATATTTTGGAAAGAGTGATGATAAAGTGTTTTATTAGAGTGGATTTTGGAAGGGTTAAATGACATTAGATTCAGTTTTAGGTTTGGAAGATGATATTCGGAAAGCACAATTAAATAAAGATGTTGTAATAGCAGTATTTCTTGATACTGAAAAGGGAAATGATATGGAAGAAAGGACTTTTGATTAAATTAGTATTGAGGGGGACATTGTATAATTTTTCTGAGTTTTTTTTGGATGGACGGTCCAAGTACGGGTCGGCATGTTATGTTTGTGTTTCTATGAGATACGGTATGGGACCCCACAAGGCAGTATTTGTAGCCCTTCATTATTTAATATTATGATTAATGATATTTTCTCTGAGATGGGAAAATGGGATACTTGGGTAAATCACAATATACAGATGATGTAGCTTTATAGATTAGAGGTATTAATTGCAATTTACAATTAATAGGTCAAACAGTGGGCAGGTTGATGAGGATTTTAAGCTTTCAGTTGTTAAAACACATTACGTGGTTTGCAAACATCATTAATAGACTTGCACTTGATTTTAACTTACATGATTAATGTCTTGAGGAAGTGTCAGTGGTAAGATTTCTCAATATGTGGATGGATAATAAGCTGACGTGGAAGCAACTATCAGTAAAATAATTGATATATGTAAAGGAGCTTTAAATCTCCTCAGACATCTATGTGGGTATTCTTGGGTGCAACATGTAAATCTTTGTTAACCAATTATATTTGTTTAATTTGATCTGTTCTTGATTATGTCTGTGTGGCTTATGGATCAGCTTCATCTTCAAATTAAAAATGTTTGTATGTGATACAATTACAGACTTTAAGATTGTGTTCTGGTGCGGTAATGTTGTCTCCTGTTTTGGCTTTACTGATTGCAATGGGACAATTGCCCTCAAAGTAATAGAGGTTCAAGTTGATCTCAACATACTGGATTAATTTGCGGGGGCATGACATGATCATCCTGTTAAAGGTGTGCTGGCGGTCGGTTGGGGACATCACAAGAAGAGTGTTTTTTTGTATTGGGTAGCTGGGTTCTTACCACGCTGGGAATACGGGTGTATTTGATGATACAATATGTCCCAGCGTAGCTTTCACTGTAACCACACCTTGTTTTTTCCAATGACTTCAGTTGATTTTAGGTTACACGATCGGATTCGGTTCTGCCTGAGAGTCTGTTGGTTCATCAGTATATTAATGAAAGTTATTATCATACAGTAACCATTTTTACAGGTGAATCAAAAGATAATTAACTGGGGATGTTGGTGTGGCTGTTTTTGTGTGCCTGAATTGCAGGTAATGGTAAAGAAATGACTTATAGCCATTTATCAGCATAGGAAGCAGAATTCTTTCCCAACAGTTTAGGCTTACAGTGGGTGGAGGAAATTGGTCCTTATAATTTGCTCAGAATACATTTCGGTTTTGATGAGTCTTAAACAGGTCATTCTGGCAGTAGGTCAGATTGACTGTTGGAAACTCCTCAAACGGTATTTCATATATAAAGTTTGATTTATATGACTGCACATTATGGGCCCTGCACATCACACTGTTGAGGGAAATGATGATGTTGACTGTTTAGCACTGTTATGATCCCAGCCCCCACCTTTGTGAGAATCGCAAGAGCCCTAGTGAAGGGGGGGGGGGGTCAATGACCCAAGAGAAGAGAAAGATACGTGCGGTGCCCCTCGTTTCATGGCGAGGCAAAAGCTGGCAACTGTGGTCATTGTCTCGTGGAGACACCTTTGTGAATTGGGAACTGTACTACGTGTATACCCTTGGGGCAACAGGGGTGGAGAGATGGAGAGAGATTGCATCATCCCAACCTGATTGACATCTGAGACCCCGTGAGTTCAGATAAAAGAGGGGTTGTAAAGAATTCAATGTCATACTTGCCCACCCATACCTTTACAAGACGTACAAATAGAAACAATCAGAAAAAATTGTACAATAGCCCTCTCAATTGCATTTCCAAAAATTAATCAAAAGTCCATCAATAAATATTATTTGCCTTTTCAATATGAAAAATATTGCTATTACAACATCTTTATTTAACTGTACTTTCCTAATATGATCTTCCAAACGCAAACTGATTCCAATGTTATTTAAGGCAGAGATTGCCAGGTATCTGAGTAGCCAGGGTATCAAAGGTCATGGTGAGAAGGTGGGGGAGTGGGACTAAATGGGAGAATGTATCAGCTTATGATAAAATGGCGGAGCAGATTCGATGGGCCGAATGGCCGACTTCTGCTCCTTTGTCTGATGGTCTTATTCTACCGTTCCAAATTCCCCTCTGATAAAACGTGAAATTACCTCTTTTATCGAAAATATAATTCAAACACTCGATTACCATACATTCCACAAGTTTACATAAATGAGACTTTAATGATATTGGCCTACAAGAAGGAGGATCAGACGGGGAGATCCAGGTTTTAGAATGGGAACTACTACAACCATTTTCCATGAGAAAAGTAGATGGCCAAACCTCTAAATACGATTCAGAAAGTTAATATTCTCACAAAAGAAAATTACACACATCCCTGTTGAATCAAGATTTTCTACAAGTTCATGATACATTTTATTCCCATTCACAACACTATACTCTGCCCCTTTTCCTTATAAAACTGACAACACCACCCATCTACCAACTAACCTGCCAAACGACAATATAATCCTGCACAGGAATAAAACTTAAAATGTGCAGGTTTCTTGAACAGATATAACATCGGAAGAATCTGACAAATCAGAAATAAACTGCTTAAAGTGTTGACCATGTAAAATCAGGCTTCTTGCATTTCACTTCAATATTTCAATCGTAATACATATCTTCACAAGTAGACTGGGATGCAGAAACCCCCACAAATCAGAGCTTCATTTACAGCTTCCCACATAACACCAGTTACACCAAGATACCTTAATGAACTGAAGCCCCGAGGTGACCGGATATTTCACCGCGCTCATCACCTGATAACGTCTGACCGGCGCAATCCCCACGCTGACAGATTGTGATTACATTAATGAGTTAATATTTAGACCATATGTGGCAGTTAGTCTGTCCCAACAAAGGTTGTGATCAATTGAATATGCTGCCACTGCAAATCTGCCTTGAGACTCGTCACAGCTCCAAATCAACAGATTATCCCACATGCACATTAGATGATCCCATAGCAAGAATCATTTATTTGTAAGAATCTGTGCATGTCCGCAAACCCCAACTCAGTGTTCACCCCCAAATCAGTGTGCACCCTCAAATCAGTGTGCATCGACAAATCCATGCGCATCGCAAACCTACCGACACCCCAATATCCTTCCACATACCGAGATCTGTGCGCACCCCAAACCCGCTGACATCCCACATGCACATCAGATTATCATAGAGCAAGAATGATTTCAAACACTTCACAGAACAGCTGCCTCCACCTCAAACCTAATGGCAAGAACAAAGTTCAAATTTCAAAGTGCATTTGTTCTTCAAGTATCTATAAATGAAAAGGCCTTGAGATTCATTACACCCCTAAATCGAAGGATTCCCCAAATCCGTGTGCAACCCCAAATCCGCTGAGACACCCAAATCTGTGCGCAGCCCTAAATACTCCCAAATCCCCGTGCACCCTCAAATGCCCAAAGCAGTGTGACCCCCAAATTCACCGACACTCCAAAATCCATATTCACCAACATACCCTGAAACCTTCGCACATCCGCAAATCAATGTGCAGACCCATTTCCATGTGAACCCCCAAAACCCGCTGACATCCCCACAAGCACACTAGATTATCCCAGAGCAAGAATCATTTCAAACAAACCACAATGCCTCCATCTTAAAACGTTGAAAATGCAAACTGCAGTTATTTTTAAAGTATTTCTGTCTGTCTGAATCTCTGTGTGTTCATATGTGTCCCTGTATGTGTCTGTCCGTCTCTTTGTGTGTCTGTGCGTGTTTGTGTCAGAGACCAGCTCGCAGACGGCGCTCGGTCTTTGTCGTGACGGCGTAGCTACTGTACACGGCTATCCCGTCTACTCCACATCCCCTCCCCCGCCTATTCTGTAGCGCACAGAAAGGGAACAAACTGGCCTCTCCCGGAAACCACAAGCCTTCATCTCTGAGAGAACATTGCTGCTTTCCAAACTATGAAGTATTACACAACATCTATAATTCACTGTGAATGTCAACCGTTATCACAGTGCGGGGTGGGGGATGTGGGGACGGGTGGGTGGTCGGGAAAGCGGGCGACAGAAAAGGGGGAAGATTAGGGAGGAATGTGTGGAGGAAAGAGTGGGGCAGTGTGGATGAGAACGGATGAAGAGAGGAGGGCAGGGAGAAAGAGATTGAGGCTATATATATTTAGTCTCTCTCTCTCTCTTTCTCTCCTCTCTCCTCTACACTCCCTTCCCCCGCCTATTCTGTAGCACATAAAAAGGGAACAAACTGACCTCTCCCGGAAACCACAAGCCTTCATCTTCCCAGAAAACATTGTCACTGTCCAAAAAACGAAGAATTGCACAACATCAGTCATTTCACTGTGCAAGTCAAACGTCATCACAGTGCAGGGTGAGGATGTGGGGACGGGATGGTGGCGGAGAAAACGAGCTGCAGTAAAGGAGGAATTGGGGTGAAGGTGAGAGGGGCAGGTGAAGCATTGGGTAGAAAGGGAGAAAGAGACAATAATGGAAAGGAGGAGTGAGTGAGTGGGTAGGGTAGGGAGGAATGTGCTGAGGACAAGGGTGTGTCAGTGGGGAAGGGAAGGGATGAAGAGAGGAGAGAGACAGAGAGTGTGTGGAAGAGAGGGAAATAGGTGAGGGGAGAGGAGGAAGAGAAAGAATGAGGGAGTGGGAGACAAGAGATGGAGAGAAAGAGACAGTGAGGGAATGGGGAAGCAGAGGTGGCAAAAGTGGGAAGGGGTGAAAATGGGGGCAGGAGAGTGGGGAGAGTTTGAGCCAAAGAGGAGGAACGAGATATTTTTGGGAAGTGGGGTGAACGCCAATGTGAAGGGAGTGTGTGTGTGTGTGTGTGTGTGTGTGTGTGTGTGTGTGTGTGTGTGTGTGTGTGTGTGTGTGTGTGTGTGTGTGTGTGTGTGTGTGCGTGTGTGAGAGAGAGAGAGAGAGAGAGTGTGTGTGTGTTGGGGGGGGGGGTGGTGTATGTGTTTGTTTGTTTCCAACAACTTTACAATCCCTGGCTCTGATCGCCACACTTTGACCATGGATATCCAGTATCAATTCACTTCTATCCCCAGCAGGAAACTATGAAAGCACATCATTTGCTTCCCGACAACAGCCCCAACCAATTCCCCTTCGTCGGCACTTTATTTGGAGGCAGAGAGCACTATAACAAACAAACAAACCCTTTTTCCCATTTAGTCCGTACCGAATTGTTATTCTGCCAAGTCCCGTAACCGCAGCTGGACCATGGCCCTCAATACTCCTCCCGTCCATGTACTGATCCAAACTTCTCTGCAGAGAAATCCATAACTTCCACTGACAGCTCTTCCCACACCCTCACCACCCTCTGACTGAAGGAATTCCCACTCAGGTTCCTCTTAAATATTTCACCTTTCACCCTTAAACTGCGACCTCCAGTTCCCATCTCACCCAAACTCAGAGGAAAAATCCTGCCTGCATTTACCCTGTCAACAACACTCATAATTTTGTATAAATCTGCAAAATCCCCCTTCATTTTCCAACACTAAAGGGAATAAAGTCCTTACCTTTTCCTAAAGCTCGAGTCCTCAAGTCCCAGCAAACGTATTGTAAATTTTCTCTCCACTCTTTCAATGTTGTTGATAACTTTCCTTCAGGCCAGTAACAAAAACTACACACAATACTCCAGAATAGGCCTGACCAATGCAGTAAAGCCGAAACGGGATAACTTTACTGCACCACAACACAATCTCAAAGCCTGTGCTTGTATCACACCCAAACATAATAAAGTTGAAGCTGAAGCTGATCTATAAACCACAACCATAATCAAGAACAGATCCAATTAAACAAATGAGATTGGTCAACAAATACTTTCATGTAACACCCTAGAATACCCGCAGGGATAACTGAGAATATTTAATGTTTCTTTATATTTATCAATTATTTTCTTATCAGGTGCTTCCATGTCAGCTTATTATCCGTCCACATGCCTGGAAATCTTACCACTGACACCTTTTAAGGAGTTTGACCATATCAGTTCCTATCAAGTGCAGGTTCATTAATCCTGTCTGTAAAACACATAACTTGTCCCATCTGTTTCCTGACTTATCGACCTTATTAATTGCGAATGCATCCTATATACAGTAACATTGAAATTTCTACCTCTAATCCATAAACCTCCATCATCTGCATATAGTGATTTACACACTCCAAAACCTGTCTCAGAGAAAAATATTATGAATTATAAATAATAAACACTGCCTGTGGAATCCCAGTCTCTATCTCATTACAACCTGAATATAACTTTCCCACCCATACCTGACACAAAACATTCAATTAAAACAACTCAAAGTTAGATAATAGCCACTCAATCCTCATTTCCACAATTTATAAAAATTCTTTCCTTGCATAAATACCATCTGCCTTTTGAATAGTGAAAATACTGCAGTTACAACATCTATATTTAACTAGCTTTACTAATACCATCTTCTAAATATAAAAATGATTTCAATGTCATCCTTGCCCATTCATACCTTTAGAAGATGAACAAATAGAAACAATCAGAAAAAAATTGTACAATAGCCCTCTCAATTGCATTTCCAAAAATTAATCAAAAGTCCATCCTTCAATAAATATTATTTGCCTTTTCAATATCAAAAATATTGCTATTACAAAATCTTTATTTAACTGTACTTTCCTAATATGATCTTCCAAACCCAAACTGATTCCAATGTTATTTAAGGCAGAGATTGCTGGGTATCTGAGTAGCCAGGGTATCAAAGGTTGTGGTGAGAAGGCGGGGGAGTGGGACTAAATGGGAGAATGGATCAGCTCATGATAAAATGGCAGAGCAGACTCGATGGGCCGAATGACCGACTTCTGCTCCTTTGTCTTATGGTCTTATTCTACCGTTCCAAATTCCCCTCTGATAAAACGTGATATTACCTCTTTTATCGAAAATATAATTCAAACACTCGATTCCACAAGTTTACATAAATGAGACTTTAATGATATTGGCCTGCAAGAAGGAGGATCAGATGGGGAGATCCAGGTTTTAGAATGGGAACTACTACAACCATTTTCCATGAGAAAAGTAGATGGCCAAACCTCCAAATACGATTCAGAAAGTTAATATTCTCACAAAAGAAAATTACACACATACCTGTTGAATCAAGATTTTCCACAAGTTCATGATACATTTTATTCCCATTCACAACGCTATACTCTGCCCCTTTCCTTATAAAACTGACAACACCACCCCTCTACCAACAAACCCGTCAAGCCAAACGACAATATAATCCTGCACAGGAATAAAACTTAAAATGTGCAGGTTTCCTGAGCAGATATAACATCGGAAGAATCTGACAAATCAGAAATAAACTGCTTAAAGTGTTGACCATGTAAAATCAGGCTTCTTGCATTTCACTTCAATATTTCAATCCTATTAGATGTCTTCACAAGTAGCTGGGATGGAGAAACCCCTACAAATCAGAGCTTCATTTACAGCTTCCCAAAAAAAAAGGTACACCAAGATACCTTTCTGCAGATTTCACAATAATTTTAATTTCCTCAGCAGGAAGAGATGTCTGAGCAGTACAATTCACCACATTGGTTATAAACATCACAAACTTCATTTTATCCAGCAGTGAAGTATCTTTGGTGAGAGAACTGTGACGCCGGCATATATCCACTGACGTCACAGTCTGTTCTCTGAGTGGGATCACTTTATCCAGGTTACCTGCTCTGCTTGCTGTACTTGTCCTTGAACAGGCCCTTCTGCTCACTGTGTTGTTCTGAACCAATTGAACTGGTCACTTCATGCCTTACTAAACCAATCCCTTCTGCCTACACAAGGAACACATCCCTCCATTTTCCACACATTCACGTGGTATCTAATAGCCTCTGTCACATCTGCGTCCATCACCACCCCTGACATTCACTCCAGACACCCACCACTATGGGAATGAGAAACAAAACTTGAAACGCAAATCTCCTTTAAACATCTTGAGTCAGGTTTTTAACATCATTGTCTTTTCTAATTGTTTTTTTTTTAACAGCAGCTATGCAGAGAAAAGATACAAAATTACACTAAATTACAAAATACTTCAATAGTGCAAAAAGGTCCAATGAGGATGTGTTCCCCCTTTCTCCTGAAGTGCATGTCCACTGGCATTGGACATTACCTCTTTAGAGAAACAATCCCGGCTGTCCACTCTGTCTGTGCCTCTCACATTCCTGTAAACGTCTGTCAGACCTCCCTCAGCCTCTGCCACTCCGGAGAAAATTACCCGAGATTGTCCGGTCTCACTTTATCCAGGCAGCATCCTGTTAAGCCTCTTCCACTCACCATCCAAAACCTCCGCATTATTCCTGTATTCGAATGCAATTCTCCAGATGTGGTTAAACTAGAGATTTATACAACTGCAACATTACTGTCCGACAATGGAACCACTATCTGGGAGTTATGAACTCGGATTTCAAGATCCCCCTGTAGATCAACACAGTCCAATCTCGCCCCATGAATATAACAGCAACGAGATAATGCTGAGGCTTTATAAGACACGAGTCAGGCCACACTTGGAGTATTGTCAACAGTGTTGGGCCCCATATCTCAGACAGGATGTGTTGTCATTGGAGAGAGTCCAGAGGACGTTCAGAAAGATGATTTTGGTAACAAAGGGGTTAAAATATGAGGAGCACTTGGCAGCTTGGACCTGTGCTCACTGGAACTCAGAAAAATGCGGGGCATCTCATTGAAACCTACCGAATGTTGAAAGGACTGGATAAGGTGGATGTGGAGAAGGTATTTCCTGTGGTGGGGCACAGCCACAAAGTTGAGGGGCCACCTTTTCAAACAGAGGTAAGCAGGATATTTGTTTTACTAGCCAAGGTGTATTGGATCTGTGGAATGCTCTGCCACAGACTGCGGTAGAGGCCGAGTGTGTGGGTATATTCAAGGCGGAAGTTGGTCGTTTCCTGATCAGTCAGGGCATCAAAGGATATGGCGGGAGGTCAGATATCTGGAATTGAGTGCGATCTGGGATCAGCCATGATGGAAAGGTGGCTGACTCAATGGGCTGAATGACCTAATTCTGTTCCTATGCCTTATGGACTTATGAACACAATGTCCCTCAATCATAATGAATCTCCTCTGCTCTCTTCCAGCACAAAACATCCTTTGTACAGAATGCTAAGAGGAACTGAATGTAACTTTTCAAGAACGTTGTCAAGTCAGGCAGCATCTGTTGAGGGGAATAGAATCGATGGTTGGGACGGAACCCCTCCCTTACGGCACTAACACAGGCCCTTCGGCCCAACCTTTCCATGCTGTCCTCCTGTCCATTTAAACTAATCCCTCTGCCTGTCTTTGACACAGAACACAGAAATCTACAGCACATTACAGGCTCTTCAGCCCACAATGTTGTACCGACCATGTAACCTACTCTAGAGACTGCCTAGGATTTCCTGATCGTATATCCCTCTATGTTTCTAAGCTCCATGAACCTAAGAGTCTCTTAAAATATCCTATTGTATCCACCTCCACCATCGCTGCAGGCAGTGCATTCCATGCACCCACCACTCTCTGTGTAAGAAACTTACCCCTGACATTCCCTCTGTATTGACTTTCAAGCAGTTTAAAACTACGTCACCTCGTGTTAGTCACTTCAAGCCTAGGAAAATGCCTCTGGCTATCCACATGGTCAAAGCCTCTCATCTTCTTATACACCTCTATCAGGTCACCTCTCATCCTCCGTCGCTCCAAGAAGGAAAGGCCTGCACTCAATCTATTCTCATAAGACTGCTCTCCAATCCAAGAGCAACATCCTTGTAAATCTACTCTACATTCTCGATAGTATCCACATCCTTCCTGTAGTGAGGCCACCAGAACTGAACACAGGACTCCCAAGTGGGGTTCAACTAAGCCCACAGCCCTGCCATGTTGGGGTACAATTACTTATGTACAGGTTAGGAGAAATATAGCTTCAACATCACCTCACAGCTCTTGAACTCAATCCCACGGTTGATGAAGGCCATTACACCAGACGCCTTCCTAACAACACTGCCAACCTCCACCGCAGCTTTGGGTGTCGTATGGACATGCACCCCAAGATATCTCTGACCCACCACACTGCCAAGAGTCTTACCATTAATATTATATTCTGTGTTTAAATTTGACCTGCAGAAATGAACCTCCTCATCTGTGTTGAACTCCATCTGCCACTTCCCAGTTCTGCATCCGAGGCGAGGAAATAGATTGCTGAGCCTCTGGCTAGGATCATTATGTCCTCATTGTCCACGGGAATGGAACCGGAGGATTGGAGGGAGGCGAATGTTGTCCCCTTGTTCAAAAAGGGTAGTAGGGATAGTCCAGATAATCATAGACCATTGAGCCTTACATCTGTGGTGGGAAAGCTATTGGAAAAGATTCACAAAGATAGGATCTATTGGCATTTAGAGAATCATGGTCTGATCAGTGACAGTCAGCATGGTTTTCTGAAGGGCAGATTGTGTCTAACAAGCCTGATGGAGTTCTTTTAAGAGGTGACCAGGCATCTCGATGAGGGTAGTGCAGTCGATGTGATCTACATGGATTTTAGTAATGCATTTGATAAGGTTACACACGGTAGGCTTATTCATAAAGTCAGAAGGCATGGGATCCAGGGAACTTTGGCCAGGTGGATTCAGAATTGGCTTGCCTGCAGAAAGCAGAGAGTTGTGTTGGATGGAGTACATTCGGATTGGAGGGTTGTGACTAGTGGTATCCCACAAGGATCAGTTCTGGGACCCCTACCTTTCGTGATTTTTATTAACAACCTGGATGTGGGGGTAGAAGGATGGGTTGGCAAGTTTGCAGAAGACACAAAGGTTGGTGGTGTTGTGGATAGTGCAGAGGATTGTCAAAGATTGCAGAGAGACATTGATAGGATGCAGGAGTGAGCTGAGAAGTGGCAGATAGAGTTCAACCTGCAGAAGTGTGAGGTGGTACACTTTGGAAGGACAAACTCCAAGTTAGAGTACAAAGTAAATGGCAAGATACTTGGAAGTGTGGAGGAGCAGAGGGATCTGGGGCTACATGTCCACAGATCCCTGAAAGTTGCCTCACAGGTAGACTTTATGGGGTGTTAGCTTTCATAAGTTGAGGGATAGAGTTTAAGAGTCGCGATGTAATGATACAGCTCTCTAAAGCTCTGGTTGGGCCACACTTGGAGTACTCTGTCCAGTTCTGGTCACCTCACTATAAGAAGGATGTGGAAGCATTGGAAAGGGTACAGAGGAGATTTACCAGAATGTTGCCTGGTTTATGGTGTTACGAAAACCCCGTAACCAGGTAACTTACCAGCAAAGATAGATGGATCAGCTGAGTCGGATGCTACTATTTTCAACCGTTTTATTCAACAAGGGCACAAACGTATGGTTAATACAAAACATTCAGATCATCAAAACTCAATCTAAAACACCGGTGTAATAATAATCATTCAAAACACAAGCTCGATCGTTGTCTAGGGGTAATGTAGATTTTATATCGTTCACTGGATATCTAAAATTCTTTAAGATCACGGCAGTTTCACTTAGTTGTCGGCGGAAGTGTCGCGTTGGTGCACTTTTAGTTAGAAAGACAGAGAACATGAAGCATTTACCCGACAGGTTTTCCAACCTGTAGGAGGTAGTCTGAAGTCTCGTTGGGGGAATGGACTCTCATCTGTGGCTTCCCCTGTAGCTAGGCCGTCTTCCGTGGTGAAGTCGCCAATCCCAGGCAAGGGAAGGACGCACACGAACCCCACCACCGGCTGTAGCTATTAAAATGCTGTCGCAGGATTTCTAGCGTTTCTCCTTCGTGTGTTTCCTTGGTGCATCTGAGGATCCTCCCCTCAGACCCACCTTTATACTTCTTCACGGGATCGCAGGTGTCAATCAAGTTGCAGGTAATGCGATCTCTCTCTCAACCAGCCCACTTTGCCCGAGGGCTTTTCAGGTGGTCTCCATGAGACAATAGTCAAAGTCACTTTTATTCTGCTTCTTGGGAGAACGTGGTCTTTCGCACGTCTCTCTCTCTTGGGTCAGTTGACCCCCCTTAACTAGAGTTCTTGCGATTTTCAAAAGGAGGGGGCCAACGGCATAACAATGGATTATGATCAGAGATTAAGGGATTAAGGGAGCTAGGGCTTTACTCTCTGGAGAGAAGGAGGATGAGAGGAGAAATAATAAAGGTATAGTTGATATTAAGGGGAATAGATAGAGTAGATAGCCAGCACCTCTTCCTCAGGGCACCACTGCTCAATACAAGAGGACATGGTTTATAGGTACGGGGAGGGAAGTTCAAGGGGGATATTAGAGGAAGATTTTATACTCAGAGTGTGGTTGGTGCGTGGAATGCACTGCCCGAGTCAGAGGTGGAGGCAGATACACTAGTGAAGTTTAAGAGACTACTAGACAGGTATATGGAGGAATTTAAGCTTAGGGAGGCAGAGTTTAAGGGTCGGCACAACATTGTGGGCCGAAGGGCCTGTACTGTGCTGTATTGTTCTGTGTTCTATCTATTTCTCGCTGGAATCTCTCTTTTGATTTAATTTTTTATTGAAGGCACGACACAGTACAGAAAACGTAATGCATTACATTTTCCTCCATTTTGCTTTTATACCTTACCCCTGAACAACACCACAATGTCATCAGTGGGGCCTTCTGGGGGTTGTAGTCATTGGTCCTCGCTCGCTCCCTGTCAAAGCATGTTTCGTCAGCCACCACAGACATCACCGAAACAGACCCACCGAGGCGCGAAGGGGAATCACACCCGTCCTTGTGGGCGCCGAGGCCGGCGACACCGACAGAAGCGAATCGCTGAACTCCGCCATGGAGATGGAGCGGAAGAGGAGGGGCTGAGCATGGGCCGATTTCCTCCAGCCTATCGAAGCTCAGACGTAACACTGACCCCTGCTGTCATTGGCTGTAGTGCCTGTCGTTCAAATGGGAACTCAGAGGGTGATTAGTTTATGTGAACGCCAGTCAGCCTTCCTGACTTTATGAGTTCGGATCTGGATTTATAACGGGACAGGAAGCAAATTGGGAGAAATGTGAGTTTTTATGTGATGGTGCATCAGTCTCCGAGTTACATTATTAACAATAAAAGGGCAAAGGCCGTGGTGAGGAAGTAGGTGATTTACTGGAGTTTATATGGAGATAATATTGGAAGGGATATCAAACTTGGAATTGTTTGGGATATGGTTTAGAAAATGGGGGGGATTTGTGGGGATCATAATATTCCAGTGTTGATTAATGAGGGTAAAATGATTGTTACTGAAACAGGGAAGGTTGTGTTACTGGTTGGGTCATTTGCAGAGATTCATAATCAGGATAATTTAAGTGAAGTTAAACAATGTAGGAATATGTTTTTCAGTGAATACCCTGATGTGCTGGAAGTCAGCTGTAGTAATGATAGTATCACTGATGGAGAGATTTCTTTGTATGAATTTAAGAAGTCTATTAATAATGCAGGTCAGGTGTTCCCAGGAAAGAGTGATATTTGAAATTGTAATTGTATATAATTCGCTTTTGTGAAATTATTAAATGTTTGAATTGTGCATCTACTTTCCTCATGGAAAATGGAAATGGTAGTGCCTATTCTAAAACCTGGTAGATCCCCATTTGATCCTTCTAGTTAAGGGCTGATATCGTGAATGTCTCATTTATGTAAACTTATGGAATGTATGGTAATCAAGCACCTGAGTTATATTTTGGAAAGAGTGGTGATAAAGTGTTTTATTAGAGTGGATTTTGGAAGGGTGAAATGACATTAGATTCAGTTTGAGGTTTGGAAGATGATATTTGGAAAGCACAATTAAATAAAGATGTTGTAATAGCAGTATTTCTTGATACTGAAAAGGGAAATGATATGGAAGAAAGGACTTTTGATTAAATTAGGAGTGAGGGGGACATTGTATAATTTTTCTGAGTTTGTTTTGGATGGACTGTACCGGTCTGCATGTTATGTTTGTGTTTCTATGAGATAGAGAATGTGATCCCACAAGGCAGTATTTGTAGCCCTTCATTATTTAATATTATGATTAATGATATTTTCTCTGAGATGGGAAAATGGGATACCCTGGGTAAATCACAATATACAGATGACGTAGCTTTATAGATTAGAGGTATTAATTGCAATTTACAATTAATAGGTCAAACAGTGGGCAGATTGATGAGGATTTTAAGCTTTCAGTCGTTAAACACATTACGTGGTTTACAAACAGGATTAATAGACTTGCACTTGATTTTAAGTTATGTCATTAATATCTTGAAGAAGTGTCAGTGGTAAGATTTCTCAGTATGTGGATGGATAATAAGCTGACGTGGAAGCACCTATCAGTAAAATCTCCTCAGACATCTATGTGTGTATTCTTGGGTGCAACATGAAAATCTTTGTTGACCAATTATATTTGTTTAATTTGATCTGTTCTTGATTATGTCTGTGTGGCTTATGGATCAGCTTCATCTTCAAATTAAACTCCTGTGGAAGTTTGGCTGGTCAGCAAAAAACAGAGAGTGGGAATAAAGGGATCCTATTCTGGTTGGTTGCTGGTTACCAGTGGAGTTCCACAGGAGTCAATTTGTGGTACAATTACAGACTTTAAGATTGTGTTCTGGTGTGGTAATGTTGTCTCCTGTTTTGGCTTTACTGATTGCAATGGGACAATTGCCCTCAAAGTAACAGAGGTTTAAGTTGATGTCAACATACTGGATTAATTTGCGGGGGCAAGGAAATGATCATCCTGTTAAAGGTGTGCTGGAGGACGGTTGGGGATATCACAAGAAGAGTGTTTTTTGTTTTGGGTGGCTGGGTTCTTACCACGCTGGGAATACGGGTGTATTTGATGATACAATATGTCCCACTGCAGCTTTCTCTGTAGCCCCACCTTGTTTTTTCCAATGACTTCAGTTGAATTTAGGTTACACGATCGGATTCGGTTCTGCCTGAGAGTCTGTTGGTTCATCAGTATATTAACGAAAGTTATTGTCATACAGTAACACTTTTTACAGATGAATCAAAAGATAATTTAACTGGGGATGTTGGTGTGGCTGTTTTTGTGTGCCTGAATTGCAGGTAGTGATAAAGAAATGACTTATAGCCATTTATCAGCATAGGAAGCAGAATTCTTTCCCAACAGTATAGGCTTACAGTGGGTGGAGGAAATCGGTCCTTATAATTTGCTCAGAATACATTTCGGTTTTGCTGAGTCTTAAACAGGTCATTCTGGCAGTAAGTCAGATTGACTGTTGGAAACTTGTCAAACGGTATTTCATATATAAAGTTTGATTTATATGTCTGCACATTATGGGCCCTGAACATCACACTGTTGAGGGAAATGATGATGTTGACTGTTTAGCACCAAAAGCTGTTAAATGTTAAGCTGTGGATATAGACCTTCCACTTAGCAAATTAGAAGCTAAAGGGTTGGTAGTGTTAAGAATTAGGGGTTTATGGCAAGACGTAGGATAATGGACATAAGGACAGACACCTTTACAGAATACATAAACCTGTTGGGTTTATAGAAGAAGGGCTTAAAACAAGGGAAGGAATGATATTGACATGACATAGAAATGTCCACACTATGCTTAATTATGCCTTGTAACTAATTGGAAAACTTAATTCTGTGTCGTGTACATTTTGTCATTATGAAACTGTCGAAACACATACTATTTCAATGTGAAGCGTACAAGGCTGAAGAAAAATCAAATGCAGTCTTCAGTACAATCTTTGCGAGGGTAGAAAGTTTTCAGATAAAAACTATTAAATTATGGGACTGACTGACTTTAAATCAATTCACAGTTTGAGCTGGAAAAGGCATTTAATAGATAGATAGATAGATAGATAGATAGATAGATAGATAGATAGATAGATACTTTATTCATCCCCATGGGGAAATTCAACTTTTTTTTTCCAATGTCCCATACACTTGTTGTAGCACAACTAATTACATAATTACAATAATTGTGTTAAACCTAAGGAAATGACATATAGGGTAGCAAAGGGGAGTGGGATGTTTGATTATTGGGATGCTCTTAAAATCCAACAAAAGGCAACGAAAAAAGCCATAAGAATGGTCAAGACGAAATATGAGGGCAAACTGGCCAATAATATAAATCAGGATACTAAAAGTTTAGTTTTCAGTTACATGAAGAGTGAAAGGGAGATGAGAGTTGATACTGGACCACTGGAAAATGATGCTGGTGAAGTGGTAATGGGGGACAAAGAAATGGCAGATGAACTTAATGAACAATCTTCACTGTCTTTTCCAGTCAGCACCGCCCCCACTTGTCCCATTTAACCTGTCTCATTACGGGTGGACTTTAGGACCCGGGGGAGCTCAGGACCCGCCGCCCGCGGCTGCTGCTGAATCCCCGGTGTTTCTGTTCAGTTGACGGATGCGGTGAACAAGTTAAAATTAATCGATCGACAATTCTCATCTCGTGTTTATTTCACTCCATAGAACCATAGAACACTACAGCACAGAAAACAGGCCATTTGGCGCTTCTAGTCTGTACGGAAACTTTATTCCGCTCGTCCCATTGACCTGCACCCAGTCCGTAACCCTCCAGACCTCTCCCATCCATGTATCTATCCAATTTATTCTTAGAACTTAAGAGTGAGCCCGCATTTACCACGTCAGATGGCAGCTCGTTCCACACTCCCACCACTCTCTGAGTGAAGAAGTTCCTCCTAATGTTCCCCCTAAACCTTTCCCCTTTCACCCTAAAGCCATGTCCTCTCGTATTTATCGTTCCTAATCTAAATGGAATGAACCTACTCGCATTTACTGTCTATATCCCCCATAATTTTGTAAACCTCTATCAAATCCCCCCTCATTCTTCTACGCTTCAAGGAATAAAGTCCTAACCTGTTCAATCATTCCCTGTAACTCAACTCCTGAAGACCTGGCAACATCCTAGTAAATCTCTGCACTCTTTCAATCTCTCCAACCTCTCCATGGATTCCTCATGTCTGAACTTTCTGAACTAACCTCCCATGTGGGACCTTGTCAAAGGCCTTACTAAGGTTTATGTAGACAACATCCACAGCCTTTCCTTCATCTACTTTCTTGGTCACCTCCTCGAAAATCTCTACAACATTCATTAAACACGATCTACCACGCACAAAGTCATACTGACTATCCTTAATCAGCCCTTGGCTGTCCAAATATTTGTAAATCCGATCTCTGTTAACATCTTACAATAATTTACATACTACTGATGTCAGGCTCACTGGCCTGTAATTACCTGGTTTACTATTGGAGCCTTTTTTAAACAATGGAATAATAAGAGCTACCCTCCAATCCTCCGGCACTGCACCCGTGGCTGAGGACATTTTAAATATTTCTGTCAGGTCCCCTGCAATTTCTACTCTAGTCTCTCTCAAGGTCCGAGGAAATATCAAGTCAGACCCAGGGGATTTATCTACCTTTATGCGCTTTAAGGCAGCAAGCAACTCCTCCTCTTTAATCTACAAATGTTCCATGACACTACTGCTTGTTTCCCTTCCTTCCATATACACTATGCCAGTTTCCTGAGTAAATACTGATGCAAAAAAAAAACTGTTTCAGATCTCCCCCATCTCGTAAGGCTCCACACATAGACGACCACTCTGATCTTCTAGGGGACCAATTTTGTCCCTTACTATCCTTTTACTCTTAATATACTTGTAGAAACCCTTCAGGTTTTCCTTCACATTATCTGCCAAAGCCACCTCATGTCTTTTTTTTCTTCCTGATTTCCTTCTTTAGTATTTTCTTACGTTTTCTATACTCTTTAAGTAACTTATTTGCTCTTTGTTGCCTCTAACTGCTATACACTTCTCTCTTTTTCTTAACCAGATCGCCAATATCCGTTGAAAACCAAGGTTCCCTATGCCTGTTAACTTTGCCTTTAATCCTGGCAGGAACATGCAAACTGTGCACTCACAAAATTTCACATTTGGAGGCCTTCCACTTACTGAACACATCCTTGTCAGGAAAAAAAAAACTTACCCCAATCCACTCTTCCTAGATCTTTTTTCATTTCCACAAAATTAGCCCTTCTCCAATTTAGAACCTCAATTCGAGGACCAGACCCATCCTTATCCATAATTAACTTGAAACTGATGACATTATGGTCACTGGACCCAAAATGTTCACCTACACATACTTCTGTCACCTGACCTGTCTGGTTTCCTAATAGGAGATCAAGTATTGCATCCTCTCTCGTAGTTACCTCTATATATTGATTTAGAAAACTTTCCTGAAAACATTTCATAAACTCCAAGCCATCTCACCCTATTATAGTTTGTGAGTTCCAGTCAATATGTGGAAAGTTAAAATCCCCTACTATTACAACTTCCTGTTTCTTACATCGGTCTACTATCTTTATACAGATTTGCTCCTCCAATTCTCTCTGACTACTGGGCGGTCTATAATACACCCCTATTAGTGTGGTCACACCATTCCCGTTCCTTTGCTCCACCCATATGACCTCTGTAGACAAACCCTCCGGTCTGTCCTGTCTACTCACAGCTGTGATATTTTCCCTGACTAGTAATGCCACTCCTCCCCCTTTCATCCCTCCCCCTCTATCACGTCTGAAACAACGAATATTTCTATCATGTATAAACCTTAGGTGGGAGGTTATCTTTTTGTATTAATGTGTTAAAAATAAATTATAAATTCTACCAATGAGAATTACAAATTCTCCTACTAAAGGATTCATATTCAAAATAGTATCCAACAAATCAGATTCTTGAATATATAATTATTTTTGTAAAAAATGTCTAACCTGAAGATATTGCAGTAAGTGTGTATGAGAGAGAATATTTGCTAATTAACTCTTCAAAAGTCATCAATTGACCATCACAAAATAAATGATAATAAAAATAAATAAATCTGCAAAAAAGACAGATCCCCTTAATCACTAAAGATTAAACAAGTTTGGGAGAGAGAACTTAATATGACCTTTGTTAATGAAGATGGTCAATTCTTCTTTAATATGTGCCAATCAGTGTTTAATTCAATTTAAAATTGTTCACTGCTACTAATTAACAGAGAGACTATCCAAAATATTTCCTAACATAGACAATTATTGCGATAGGTATAAAACTGAAGTAGCCACTTTTTCACATATGTTCTGGTCATGTTCTTCATCAAAATCTTTTTGGAAATCTTTAGTTTCTACAATTTCTAAAGCTCTGAAAATTAATTTACAACCTAATGTACAAACCTTTGATTTCTGTCTATACATGCAGTCCTCGCATGGCCTTTATCCTCCTCCACCTCACTATCTGCTCTAACACTCTGGTTCCCCTCCCTCTGCAAATCTTTTTTACCCCCCCCCCACCCGAGCAGCACTGGCAAATCTACCCGCAAGGATGTTAGTCCCCCTCCAGTTTAGGGGCAAACCATCCCGTCGGAACAGGCCCCACCTTCCCGGGAACAAAGCCCAATTGGCCAGAAACATGAAGCCCTCCCTCCTGCACCGTCTCCTTAGCCACGTATTTAGCTGCACTCTCCGCACATTTATATTTACAGGGACTTTACTCCTGACGCCGGTCCCGGGACCCGACCCGTTTACAGACCCGGAGCAGATTCTCAGCCACTGCTTTACATCCCAGGTCGCGACGAAAGGATAAAGTTTCCCCGTGAATTTATTCCCAGTGAAGGTGTGGAGATGGGACTTGGTCTCCGCATTGTAAAATGAAACTGTCCCGGACTCGTAACTGAGATAAACTCCCACACTCCCGGGGATGGGACCGACAGCGAGACGGGACTCGGGGGAGGTGGGACCACCGAACACGTCACAATCCCGATATAACACGTCACCATTCCGCCTGATGACCCAGAATCCGGTCTCCGGACTCAGACTGACCGGTCCCTTCCTCTCCACAGACTCTCCGGTGACTCCCAGAAACCAGACCCGATTCCCCGTCACCTCCACTTCCCAGTAATGTCTCCCCGATGTGAATCCCTCCGATCCCAGCACACAAGCCCAGTATGTGAATCTCTTCCCGGTGTCAGGGAGATTCCTCCAGGTCTCGGTCCGTCTCACACTCTTCCGATCCTCAGACACCTCGAGATACGGACTCGCCGTTTCCACATCCAGGGTGACAGAGACTGGGGAGAGAAGCAGAGAATTAGAGAGTCCCCGGGGATCGGGGGGAGACTCGGGCAGCGCGGACCCGGGGGATCGGGGGGAGACTCGGGTAGCGGGACATAGAGCAGTACAGCACAGGAACAGGCCCGTCATACAATGTTCACATTCATCTGTGTGAAGTGGGGCAGTGTGATGGTTTGAGACAGTAAAGGAGGTGATAATGGGAACCAGTAAGGGAGAGATGAATGGGAGATTGGAGCAGGAGGGGGAGGGGTGGAAAGCCCGTGGGTGAACTGTGTGTGTAGACGTAATGAGAAGCTAGAGGGGGCAAAGATGGCAGATGAGGATGACCTGTCCCCTTTCCCACAACCCCATCCCCCGCAGCCCCTCATTAGGACAGGGGATGAATTTGCAGGAACCCTTAAGCAACACAGGTCTTGATGAAGGGTTTCAGTCTGAACCTTGGACTGTTTACTCTTTTCCATAGAAACTTCCCGGCCTGCTGTTCCCCCAACAATTTGTGTGTGTTACTCTGCTTTAAATATACTCAATTATTTGGCCTCCACAGCTGCCTGTGGCAGATTCACTATCCTGTGGATAAAGGAATTCCTCCTCATCTCTGTCCTAATGGACATCCCTATAGTCAGAGGCTGTGCTTACTGTTCTCGACCCACCCACATCCTCCCAACATCAACTCTCTCCAGACAGGTGTCAGAGAGATCTGGCAAGACCCTTCATCAGGACCTGTGTAGCTTGGATTACCAGCATCTGCAGATTTTCTCATGTTTGATTTTTAAAGCAGAAGTTAATAAGTAAACTTCTTGATTGGTCAGTGTCTCCAATGTTATGGGGAGGAGGCGGGAGAATAGGGTTGATGGGGATAATAAATCAGACATTCTTCTAAACTTCCGTGAGTACAGGCCCAGAGCCATCAAACACTCCTCATATGTTAACTCTTTCATTCCCGGAATCATTCTTGTGAATCTTCTGGACCCTCTCCAATGCCGGTACGTTTTCCAATAGAAGGGGCCCAAAACTGCTCACAATACTCCATGTGGTCTGACCAATGACTTATAAAACCTCAGAATTACATCCTTGCTCTTGTATAGACATATAGACATTTTCCTGGATAAAAATGGCATTGGGGATACGGTGAGCGAGCAGGTAAGTGGGCATGAGGCTAGGTTTAGATCAGCCATGTGATCTCCTGGACCGGTTTTCGATAGCCTGGATGGGTCGGAGAGGAATTTTCCAGATTTTTTCTCTTCAACTGGCAACTCGGTTTTTTTTCCCCCGGGTGATCACATGGGTTTGGGCGGGATGAATAATAAAATAAAATGGGCGGCATGGTGCCCTGTTGGTTGGCACTGTTGCCTTGTGGGATTCGGTGAAATCTAGAGTTAAGATTGGATCAGCCATGATCTTGTTGAATGGCGGAGCAGGCTTGAGGGGCCGATTGGCCTAGTCCTGCTCCTATCTCTTATGTTCTTATGTTCTGATGTATTCTAATCCTCTCGAAATGAAAGCACACATTGAGTTTGCCAATCTTACCACTGACACAAACTGCAAGTTAACCTTCAGGGAATCCTGCACAAGGACACCCATGTCCCTTTGCACCTCTGATTTCTGAATTTCGCCCTGTTTACAGAATTGTCTATGCCTTTATTCCTTCGACCAAAGTCTTACCTGCCTAAGTTTGTACCTGCCAAACTCTGCCTGTGCTACAAGATCCTTATTGAATACTGGTGCATTCAAATAAGACCATAAGACAAAGCAGCAGAAGCCGGCCATTCGGCCCTTCGAATCTGCTCCGCCATTTTATCATGAGCTGATCCATTCTCCCATTTATTCCCACTCCCCCACCGTCTCACCATGACCTTTGATGCCCTGGCTACTCACACACCTATCAATCTCTGCTTTAAATACACCCAATGACCTGGCCTCCACTGCCGCAAGAAATTCACAGATTCACCACCCTCTGGCTAAAAAAATTTCTTCGCATCTCCGTTCTGAATGGGCGCCCTTCAATCCTTAAGTCATGCTCTCTCGTACTAGACTACCCCACCATGGGAAACAACTTTGCCAAAACCACTCTGTCCATGCCTTTTAACATACGAAATGTTTCTGTGAGGTTCCCCCTTATTCTTCTAAACTCCACGGAGTACAGTCCAAGAGCGGTCAAATGTTCCTCGTATGTTAACCCTCTCATTCCCGGAATCATTCTAGTGAATCTTCTCTGAACCCTCTCCAATGTCAAAACATCCTTTCTTAAATAAGGAGCCCAAAACTGCACACAGTATTCCAAGTGAGGTCTTACCAGTACCTCAACATCACATCCCTGCTCCTATACTCTATTCCTCTAGAAATGAATGCCAACATTGCATTCGCCTTCTTCACCACCGACTCAACCTGGAGGTTAACCTTAAGGGTATCCTGCACGAGCACTCCCAAGTCCCTTTGCATCGCAGAATTTTGAATTCTCTCTCCATTTAAATAATAGTCTGCCCGTTTATTTATTCTACCAACGTGCATGACCATACACTTTTCAACATTGTATTTCATTTGCCACTTCTTTGACCATTCTCCTAAACTATCCAAGTCTCTCTGCAGACTCTCAGTTTCCTCAGCACTACCGTCCCCTCCACCTATCTTTGTATCATCAGCAAACTTAGCCACAAAGCTAAGTATGGTATTTGGACCTGTAATTCCATAATCCAAATCGTTGATATACAACGTAAAAAGAAGTGGCCCCAACACGGACCCCTGTGGAACACCACTGGTAACTGGCAGACAACCAGAATGGGATCCTTTATTCCCACTCTCTGTTTCCTGCCAATCAGCCAACGCTCTGTCCACATATATAAATTTCCCATAATTCCATGGGCTCTTATCTTGTTTAGCAGCCTCATGTGCGGCACCTTGTCAAAGGCCTTCTGAAAATCCAAATGCACAACATCCACTGCATCTCCCTTGTCTCGCCTACTTGTAATCCCCTCAAAAAATTTCAATGGGTTTGTCAGGTAGGATTTTCCTTTTAGGAAACCATGCTGAGTTTGGCCTATCTTGTCATATGCCTCCAGGTACTCCGTAACCTCATCCTAGGCAATTGACTCCAACAACTTCCCAACCACCAATGACAAGCTAACAGGTCTATAATTTACTTTTTGCTTCCTTGCCCCTTTCTTAAATACCAGAGTGGCATTTGCAATCTTCCACTCCTCCAGAACCATGCTAGGGTCTACTGACTTTTGAAGGATCATTGCTAATGCCTTCGCGATCTCCACAGCTACTTCCTTCAAAACACAAGGGTGCATTCCATCTGGTCCTGGAGATTTATCTACCCTTAGACTACTCAGCTTCCTGAGTACTTTCTCTGTCGTAATTGTGACTGCACACACTTCTCTTCCCTGACACCCTTGAGTGTCCGGTATACTGCTGATATCTTCCTCAGTGAGGACTGATGCAAATACTCGTTCAGTTCCTCAGCCATCTCCTTATCTCCCATTACAATTTCTCCAGCATCATTTTCTATCTGTCTTGTATCCACTCTCACCTGTTTTTTACTCTTTACATACTTGAACAAGCTTTTAGTATCTTCTTTGATATTATTTGCTAGCTTCCTTTTATAGTTCATCTTTTCCCTCTTAATGGCCTTCTTAGTTTCCTTTTGTAAGCTTTTAAAAACTTCCCAATCCTCTGTCTTCCCACTAATTTTTGTTTCCTTGAATGCCCTCTCCTTTGCTTTTACTTTGGCTTTGACTTCTCTTGTCAGCCACAGTCGCAACCTTTTTCCATTCGAAAATTTCTTCTTTTTTGGAATATATCTGTCTTGCACCTTCCTCACTTCTCGCATAAACTCCAGCCACTGCTGCTCTGCCGTCCTCCCGCTAGTGTCCCTTTCCAGTCAAATTTGGCCAGTTCCTCTCTCGTGCCACTGTAATTTCCTTTACTCCACTGCAATACCGACACATCGGATTTCGGCTTCTCTTTCTCAAATTTCACAGTGAACTCAATCATGTTACGGTCACTGCCTCCTAATGGTTCCTTCACCTCAATCTCTCTAATCACCTCTGGGTCATTACACAACATCCAATCCAGTACCTCTGATCCCCTAGTGGGCTCAACAACAAGCTGTTCTGAAAAGCCATCTCGTAGACATTCTACAAATTCTCTCTATTGAGATCCAGTGTCGACCTGATTTTCCCAATCCACTTGCATGTTAAAATCCTCCACAATTATCATAACACTGCCCTTCTGGCAAGCCTTTTCTATTTCCTGTTGTAGTTTGTATTCCACCTCACTGCAGCTGTTAGGAGGCCTGTAGATAACTGCCATCAGGGTCCTTTTACCCCTGCTATTTCTCAGCTCAACCCATAAAGATTCTGCAACTTCCGATCCTATGTCACCTCTTTCTAATGATTTAATATCATTTCTTACCAATAAAGCCACACTAGCCCCTCTGCCTACCTGCCTATCCTTCCGATACACCGTGTATCCTTGGACGTTCAGCTCTCAGAGACATGCATCCTTTAGCCACGTCTCAGTGATGGCCACAAAATTATACCTGCCAATCTGTAGCTGTACGACAAGATAATCCACCTTATTCCTTATGCTGTGTGTATTTAAGTTTAACACCTTAAGCCCAGTATTTGACACTTTTTGCATTGATTGCACTGCAACTCATCCCAGTGGCTGCAAATTTGCCCCACTACCTGCCTGTCCTTCCTGACATCTTTACTGCTCACTATCTTAGATTTATTTCTGTTTTCCCCCTCCTCCGCTCTATCATTTCGATTTCCCATCCCCCTGCCAAATTAGTTTAAACCCTCCCTAACAGCTCTATTAAACATTCCCGCTATGATATTGATCCCCTTCGGGTTCAGGTGTAACCCGTACCCTGGCAGCTGGGAGGCAACACACCATGCGGGTATCTCTACCAGGCTCACAGAATCTCCTGTCTGTTCCCCTGACTATGGAATCCCCTATCACTACCGCATTCCTCTTTTCCCTCCTTCCCCCCTGCACAACAGCGCCAGGCTCAGTGCCAGAGACCCGGTCACCGTGGCCGTCCCCTGTCAGGTCATCCCCCTCAACAGCATCCGAAACAATATACTTGTTGCTGAGGGGGGCAGCCACAGGGGTGCTCTCCACTATCCGGGCATTTCCCTTCCTCTCCTGACAGTCACCCAGTTTTCTGACCCCTGTAGCCTAGGGATGACTACCTCCCTGTAGCTCCTGTCTATCACCTCTTCATTTTCTCTAATAAGCAGTAGGTCATCAAGCTGCAGCTCCAGATCCCTAACACGGTCTCCGAGGAGCTGAATCTCTGTTCACCTGGTGCAGATGTGGCTATCAGAGAGGCTAGAGGTCTCCCAGGATTCCCACATCTGACACCCTGAACAAAGCACTAACCCTGCAGACATGCTACCTAATTCTACAGGAATGAAACAAAGAAAGATAGGTCTACTCACCCACTTACTTCGCCAAACACACAAACTTTTTAAACCGTTAGCTAATGTGCCCTGCTGTTCCCCCGTACGTCCGGGCCGATTTGCCAAGGGGAGAAAAAGAGTCGGTGCCTCACTCTCGCCTCTTCCCGTTACCGCCTAAGCCCGTTGAGACAAAGCCCTACACTCTGCTGCCACCCACTCCGCTGCCCGCTGTATAGGGTGGTCATCTTTTTAAACTCTCGGCACTGTCCTGCGCAGTCTCGCCGTTCTTGGACGCGAAGTTTTTTTAAAAACTGCCTTCCTACAGAATTTAGCTCCCACGCCGCCCTTCTTGTCCCAATCTAAAAAAACACTTTCAGTCCTGTATTCATCAGCCTATTCCACACTGTCCACATGAAATTCAGCAAGGCCTTTGATGTCGATGATAGACCACACTTGGAGCATTGTCTGCATTTCCGGTTCCCGAATATGGGGAGGATGTCATTACACTGGACAGGAGGCTTCAGGAGGATGTTACCAGGACTGGGGGCTTGGGTTAAAAGCAGAGAGTGGATAAGCTTGGGCTGTTCAACTGTAGTGTACGATGTTCAGGTATGACCCTTTATCAAGGTAAATAATTCATAAGGAGCTTAAATAACGTTTCTTTTTTATGGGAGAAATGGGAGTACAGAACCAGAGGCCTCAGATTGAAAGTGAGATGGGAAATTTTTCTGAGTGGTCTATCGGGTAACATTCTCATAGAGAGGGAGGTTGGTAAATGGAATTTGCCCTCAGACGCTGTAGAAACAGGTAAAAATAAAATATTTTAAAATAAATTTGGGCAGGCACACAGATGGGAAATGGTTAGAGGGATGGGGGGGGGGGGGCAAACACACACAAATGGGCCATGCTCAAGAAGACATCTTAGTCTTGCAGATTGATGAAGTGGGCCGTGGGTTCAACATCCATCAAACTCTCCCAGATCATCCTCCTGAGGAATCTCACCCCGGAGTCTATCTGTGAAGTGTTGATGTTACGTCATGTCAGAGGGCAGCTCAGTGCCACAGAACAGACAGACTGGGTAAGGACGGCAGATTTCAATCCTAAATGGGAATTTGTGCCTATTTCTGTGGCTGTGTGTCGCACTTGATTGAGTTGTTTAAATGAATAAATGACTGTGTCTGAAGAGACTGGTTTCCAGGTTACTGAGGGATATAACAACGTACATTGCTGAGGCTCTGACTACAATCTGCCAGTCCTTCCTGTGTATGTGTGTGAGGGAGCTTTGCCAGGCCGGTTATGTTGTGTGTGCTTCTCCCGAGATGAAATCTTGACCCATGTCAATGTTTGTTAGTGTGTCCGAGCTCATTCTCACAATGCTTCAATGTAGTGGTCTGATCACCATAAGACATAGGAGCAGAATTAGGCCATTTGCCTATCGAGTCTGCTCTGCCATTCAATCATGGCTGATCCTTTTTTCCCTCCTCAGCCCCACTCCCTTCTCCCCGTAACCTTTGATGCTGTGTCCAATCTGGAACCTATCAAGCTCTGCCTTAAATGCACACAACGTTCCACAAATTCACCAGCCGCTGGCTCATATTTCTTCACATCTGTTTTAAATAGACACCCCTCTATCTTGAGGCTGTGCCCTCTTGTCCTAAACTCCACCGCCATGGGAATCATCCTTTCCACATCTACTCTGTCTGGGCCTTTCAACATTCGAAAGGTTTCAATGAGATCCCCCCTCATCTTTCTAAATTCCAGCGAGTACAGACACAGAACTATCAAACGTTCCTCGTATGATAACCCTTTCATTCCCGGAATCATCCTTATGAAATGAACCTTCTGCAATGCCAGCACATCTTTTCTTAGATGAGGAGCCCAAAATTGTTCACAATACTCAAGGTGAGGCCTCACCAGTGCCTTATAAAGCTTCAGCATCACATCCCTGCTCTTGGATTGAATGCTATCTAAACCACAGATTAAAAGCCAGGAGCAACAGGCTCTGGGACAGCTTCTTCAACCAGGCCATCAGACTGATTAACTCATGTGGACACAACTGTGTTTCTATGTTATATTAACCAGCCTGTTGTACATATTATTCATCATAAATTACTATAAATTGCACATTTAGACGGAGATTTACCGTAAAGATTTTTAATCCTCATGTATATGAAGGATGTAAGTAATAAAGTCAATTCAATTCAAATCAATTTCTTGTTTATTTTTTTTCATCCCAATCATTCTTTCAGTTCCTCTCTGTAGATATTTAAAAGCTTCCCAATCTTCCGTCTTCCTGCTAATTTTTGTTTAGTTGTATTCCCTCTCTTTTGCCTTTACATTAACTTGTCTTCCCTTGTCAGCCGCGGTTTTACTATTTTGCCATTTGAGTATTTATTTATTTTTGGAATACATCTATCCTTCACCTTCCTCATTTTCCCAGAAACTGACACCATTTCTGCTCTGCTCTCATCCCTGCCAGCATCTCCTTCCAATTTGCTTTGGCCAACTCCTCTCTCAGACCACTGTAATTTCTTTTACTCCTCTGAAATACTACAACGTCAGACTTTACTTTCTCCTTATCAAATTTCAAGTAGAACTCGGTCATGTTGTGAGCACTGCTTCCTAAGGTTTCTTTTAACTACTCACCTCTGGTTCAATACATAACACCCAATCCAGTAGAGCTGTTCCCCGAGTAGGCTCAACGACAAACTGCTCTAGAAAGTCATCACATTGCATTCAACAAACTCACTCTCTTGAGATCCTTTACCAACCTGATTTTCCCAATCGACCTGCATGTTGAAATCTCCCATGATTATCATAACATTGTCCTTTTCATCAGCCTTTTCTATTTCCAGTTGTAATCTGTGGGCCACAACCCACTGACTGTTGGGAGGCCTGTATATGACTGGTGTCAGTGTCATTTTTAGTATTGCAGTTCCTTACCTCAACCCATAAGGATTCAACATCTTCCAATCCTATGTCACATCTAGCTGCTGATTTACCAGCAGAGCCACACCACCCCATCAGCCTTTCTTCCTTCCTCCGATACATTGGGTAACCGTGAACATTCAGCTCCCAACTACAACCATCCTTCAGCCACGATTCCATGATGGCCACAACATCATACCTGACAATCGGTAATCGTGCAACAAGATCATCCACCTTATTTCTCATACTCCATGCATTGAGATATAACACTTTGTGTACTGTATCTGCTACCCTTTTTAATTCTGCATCCCTAATGCACTGATACTCACCCTGCTGGCTGCAATTTTCTCCTCTCATCTGTCCGCCATATCTGACAGTCTGACTGCACGCTATCCTTGCATTTTCACCATCAGTCCTATCCCTTCACTCCGCTTCCAACCCCCCACCCCACCAAATTAGTTTAAACCCTCCCCGACAGCTCTATCAAACCTCTCTGTGAGAATATTGTTCTCCCTCGGGTCGAGGTGTGACCCATCCCTTTTGAGCAGGTCATTCCTCCACCAGAACAGATCCCGATGATCCAAGAACCTGAATCCCTGTCCCCAGCACCATCTTCTCAGCCATGTTTATTTGTCAAATTATCCTGTTTCTACCCTCTCCAACACGTGGTACAGGCAGCAATCCAGAAATTACTACCCTGGGGGTGCTGCTTCTGAGCTTTCTACCAAGCTAGCCAGATTCTTTTCAGGACCTCTTTGCTTTTGCTTCCTATGTAATTGGTCCCAAAATGCAACAAGATGGCTGACTCTTCACCCTCCCTCTCCAAAATGCTGCAGACACGATCTGAGACGTCCCTGACCTTGGCACCTAGGGGGCAAGATACCATTCGGGTGCCCCATTCACGTCCATAGATTCTCCTGTCTGTCTCCTGACGATTGGGTCCCCTATCACGACCACTCCCCTCTTCTCCCTCTAACAACAATGAGAGTTGTGGACCCAGAAGGGTGAAGACCTGTGTCAGTCAGAATCTGCACTGCAAGTGCAGGAAGGACTTGTGTATTTTCCTGACAATCCCGGGCACCACACTGATACCCGCTTTTATTCCCTACAATATCATCAAGTCAGTATTAAATTACCAGCTCCTGTGGTAGGATTCAAATTCATGTCTTGGTATGTTAGTGCAGTGTGCCTGGGATCAGGATACAGTGGTGCATCTGCCAGTCCCGTGTATTGGTTGTATTGTGACCCTGTGCTGGTGTGTTCAGGGATCTGACATCTCCAGCTGACCATGTGACAGTGATGCCTTCCAGTCGGTGGGGTTGATGTGGAATAAACTTCAGTTCCCCTTCAGTCCATTATCGCAGCCAATCTTTGCTTCAACTTATAAATTAATTGTGTTTCATGAACAAGGAAAAATGAATCTTTGTAAGTTTTACCTCGGTTAATGGCATCAAGTGTTTCTCTCAGCACTGTGTTCGACAAATAGAGGCGATCGAATTTTTCAACCGGTAGGGCCTCATCTGTCACTGACAATTCCTGGACATCGTCACTGATTCTGTAAATATTAAACTGTTGGTGATAAACTGGAATTTTGAGCTATTTTACAAATCCGTACAGGGTTTCAGTAAAGAGCATGTCCTACCTCCTGTTTCGACGAGCTTCCTCCTGAAATAAATAAAAGCACAAATCTGACTAGACTTGGACTTAATGTCCACATCCTGAATTTCATCGAAATCATTACAAGGTGTTGCAAATTCCCACTCCCACAGTCACAAACACACACCAGCAATACAGAACCACGGGGTAAATTACAGGAAAAGTTTCTGAATGTCAGACCATTACTGAGAGGATGGAACTGACAGGAGAGACAGGACAGGCTGTGCATTATCATCTGGATAAGACGTCAGAATGATAAAATGGAACAATTGAAGATTAGTGATGGATTTGCTTGCGCGAAGGTGGAAAAAGTACCTCGATTTATGGCGAACATGAGCGGACACAGGTGCTTGGAAGTAGTACAGAGGAGATGTCAGGAGTAAGTGTTTTGGAATGGGTGGAATGAGCTGCCGGCAACGAAGGTGAAGGCGGATGCGATAGGGTCTTTCAAGAGACTCCCACACAGGTACATGGAGCTTAGAAAAATAGAGAGCTATGGGTAACTCGAGGTAATTTGTAAAGTAAGTACATGTTTGGCACAGCATTGTGGGCCAAAGAGACTGTATTGTGCTGTATGTTTTCTTTGTTTCTATGTGTCTGTTGATGGGGAGACCTTCAGTCAAAGATAAAATGCCGGGTGGTTTTTAATAAATCCCACAAGAAATTTAGTGTGGAGAATGTGGAACTCAGTGCCACAGGAGTGGTTGAAGTGGAACATCAGAATTGAATGCAATGGGGAGGCTGGATAAACACATGAGGGGCCAGGGAGTTCGGGGCACTGTTGCTGGTTGTGGTGAGTAGGTGGCAGGAGGCTTGTGCAGAGGGGAAATTGATAGAAGATGGACCGAATGGCCTGCTCATGATGGAGAATGGGACACAATCCCATGTAAAACTTATCCGAAAAAGTAGAGCAGTAAAAGTTTCTGTAATCTGATGGAAACCGGATATGGAGGATAAGTCTGATGTGTGGGTCACATTCTTTGTTCTCACTGATGGACAGAGAGACCCTCACACCCACCGCACCAGACACACTGTGACTGGAACTGGGAGTTAATGGGAGTTTTAGAGGATATTTAATGCGGTAATTAAGGACACAATTAGCAGCTCTGTGTTATGATCAGAGTAAATCATTTCAGAGGAGATTACATTCTGTCCTGGGATGTACGGAAGTTGTGGAAGTCCAGTTTTGGGACAACAACAACCCTGAATAGTTGCATCAATTGTCTGGTGAGAAACAGTTTACTGCCATTTGTAAATGCTGTGTGTAGGAGCAACACGTCTGTTTTCAACTGCATTGTATTCTGTGTTACGTGTTTATTACGATAACCAGTCACGTGAGTGGGGATGTGGTAAAAGTGAAGGGAATAAGTTATGTATTCGTACTTTGTTCTGGGTTGTTTTGATCCTGGGACTGGCAGATGTCATATCTTTTGTTGACCGATTCATTGCAGTTTAATTTACGGTTAATTATGCTGAAATTTCATCGCTTAAATATTGTATGTTGCTGATAAAGGATCGAATATCTATCTCCGATATTTAGAATGCCATTAGCGGAGTGATTGGAGGTTCGTCATGCAAGGAGAACACTCTGTGTGAGGACACCAGCGGCGGTAATTGATTTGGTAGAATTGGCCTCTGTGCTGTGTTCATTTCAAATATACCACTGTTCATTTAGTTCAATTTGACAGAAACAAATTGAAATGTAATCCCTCACCTTGAGAAACATCACATTGTCTTTTTGATCCATCTGTTCCTTTAACTTAGTGATTTCCTCCTGAATAAACCTTATATTCTCTTGAATCTTAAGAAGATTTTTCTCCATTGGATTGAGAATCCTCTTCTCTTCCTTCCTGAGATCCCTGAGTAAGCTCTGCTCTTTCTCAGTGATAATCTGGCGCAGTTCAGCAAACTGGGATGTGACGTGGGTCTGAACACTGTGTGACTGTTTCTGTCGAATGAAAGGTGAAGATTAGTTTACTGCATTGCTGTGCTATATTTCCTTATGACATAAAAGTGACCATTCGGTCCATTGGGGTCCATACTACTTCTGAGACATTCCCGTCAACCCCTTTCCCTCACATTTTCCTGAAACTTATTCTCCCTCAGTGACCCGTTAACTTGCAGCTGATTCACATCACTCTCCTCCACCTTCACAGGGTTAATTATAATTAACCATTCATCCAGCATGTCCTTGGAATGTGTCTGAAACATTGCAAACTCCACACAGACAGCAGCAGAGGTCAGGATCGAACCCAGGTCACTGGAGCTGCGATACTCGGCTATTCTGCATTAAATGGAGCAAAACTCAACAGTAATATCAGAAATTTCGCTCAGGAAGCCTCACCCGAACTCCGGAAATCTTCTCTTTCTGTTGCTTCTCCTTTTCCTGGAAGTCTGATTTCTTTTTTGTGAGAGAGTCTAAGGAAGATTTTAGCTGATCCTGGAAGTCAGAGAGTGAAGGAAATAGAAACAAAGATACATCAAAAGAAACAGGTGATCAAACCCGATTATCACACAAAATGCCGGAGGAACTCAGTGAGTCAGGCAGCATCTATGCAGGGGAAATAAACAGTCGGTGTTTCGGGATGAGACCCATTAGGACTGGGAAGGAATGGGACAGATGCCAGAATAAAAAGGTTGGGGATGAGAACCAGCTGACAGGTGACGGGTGAGACAATGTGAGGGGGAACGTGGGGGAGGGTGATGAAGTGAGAAGCTGCGAGGGGACAGGTGGAAGAGGTAAAGGGCTGGAGAAGAAGGAATCTAATACCAGAGGACAATCGACCATGGAAGAAACGGGAGGAACTGGGCTGTTTGCGGCCCTGAATGGTGACGAGGGAGGAGGTTAGGAGTCAGGTGTAGCACTTGTCCCGCTTGAAGGTGTCGGTGCGAGGAGGGAGATCAGTGGGGAGGAGCGAGTGGATCAGGGCGATACAGGACGATCCGTATGGAGAGCGGAGAGTTGCGGGGTGAGGAGTTGGGCTGTGGGACGGAGAGATGCTAAAATCCCGTTGGAGATGGCGGAAGTTGCAGATAGTGATGTGTTAGTTATAGAGGCTCGTGTGCTGATATGTAGGACAAAGGAAATATTTTAAGTATTGAACTAACGTTAGTTTTTACCTTGTAGCTTTTAACAGCTTCTTTAATCGGCTTGAAGCGGTGCTCTCTGTGTTCCTGCGCATCTCTACAGATCAGACAGATCAGTGTCTTGTCCGTTTCACAAAACAGCTTCAGTTCTTCTTCATGTTCCTCGCAGTGACGTTTACTTTCCTTCCCTTTCGGATTCAGGTTTAGATTTCGAACTTTTTCAGTCAGATTTGCTAAGGCCCGATTCACCCTGAGGGTGCGGTCAGCAAACACCTCTCTACATTCCGGGCAGGATTTTCTCTGCTCCCTTTCCCAACACCGTGTGATACAAGAGCGACAGAAGTTGTGTCCGCACTCCAGTGTAACGGGATCGGTGAAGAAATCCAGGCAGACGGGACAAATTACCTCCTCGCTCAAACTCTCAGTCTCTCCTTTCGAAGCCATGTTAACTCCCAGCACTTCCTGATTCCGAATGCTTTCACTTTCCGGGAGCTGCTGATCCCCTGCAGTACCGCGATTGTCCACTCCGCGCGCTGCAGACTCAGGGAATCAAACAACACACACACAATGCTGGTGGAACACAGCAGGCCAGGCAGCATCTGTAGGGAGAAGCACTGTCGACGTTTCGGGCCGAGCCCCTTCATCAGGACAGCTGGTGTGGTATACTGCGTCCAGTGCTCCCGGTGTGGCCTTTTATATATTGGTCAGACCCGACGCAGACTGGGAGACCGTTTCGCTGAACACCAGAGAAAGCAGGATCTCCTAGTGGCCACACATTTTAATTCCACGTCCCATTCCCATTCTGATATGTCTATCCATGGACTCCTCTACTGTCAAGATGAAGCTGTCAGGTTGGAGGAACAACACCTGGGTAGCCTCCAACCTGATGGCACGAACATTGAATATTCTCACTTCCGTTAATGCCCCTCCTCCCCTTCTTACCTCATCCCTGACATATTTAGTTGTTTGTCTTTTTTTCTCTCTCTCTCTCCCCATCACTGCCTGTTCTCCATCTCCCTCTGGTGCTCCCCTCCCCCTTTCTTTCTCCCTAGGCCTCCCGTCCCATGATCCTTTCCCTTCTCCAGCTCTGTATCCCTTTGGCCAATCACCTTTCCAGCTCTTAGCTTCATCCCACCCCCTCCGCTCTTCTCCTATCATTTCGCATTTCCCCCTCCCCCCACTACTTTCAAATCTCTTACTATCTTTCCTTTCAGTTAGTCCTGACGAAGGGTCTCGGCCCGAAACATCGACAGTGCTTCTCCCTATAGATGCTGCCTGGCCTGCTGTGTTCCACCAGCATTTTGTGTGTGTTGTTTGAATTTCCAGCATCAGCAGATTCCCTCGTGTTTGCTCAGGGAATCAACATGGTTTTGCTGGATGGGTCCAGTGGAAATTCTGGCCTTTTCTATGTTTAGTGTGGGATCAACAACACATTAAACGGTCAACAGATACGAAAACGCGTCCATGGACTGACTAAGCCCGGCTACGAGCGGAGGAGGGTTGGCCATATGGCCAGCAACCCCATCTCTTAAAAACCCAGTGCGAGAAAAACGTCAGCTGAATCTCCAAAGGCCTCATCCCTGCGGTCGGAAGGACCTTCCCCTGGAAGACGATTGAAGTCCTGCGCTGAAAGGAGAAGCCATGTGCCCCCCGGGCGTGGTTCACTACTACAATAACTGTGAGGCTTCCTCAGACAACCCGGCCACTCCCTGTCCAGTGTAGAGGATCCCTGTAGTTCCAATGGTGTCCCTGTAGTCTGGAATGTGCCAGTCGGCAGCATTCCTGTACGACTGGGCTTCATAAACTTTTTTTTATGCCAAAGACCAATACCAGTAACCGTGGACCCCAGGGTGGGAACCGCTGCTCTCCGGACATCTCGATGTGATGACAGGCCAACAAGTTTCGAGCATCTTTCCCCGAGTTGATGATCTTCCAGCAGCATTTGCTGTCCGTTTTCCTGCGCATCCTGGGAACAGCCCGAGGATCAGTGAGCCTTCTGTCACACACAAACACACACAGCTGGGCTCAGACATACAACACTCCCACATTCCTCCCTTTGTGACACCCTGCTAGCTCCGTGGCCCCCGGTATGAAGCTCAAACTGTTGCAACACCTGCCCTTTAAATTCATGGCTGAGGCTGTGTTGTATCTGTTCACTGTTTGAGTTCGATATTAAATGAAGAGCATTGAATGGGAAGGAAGGTTTGAATACAAGAATAAAGATCTCCTCTGAAGGTATATGGGGTCCTGGTGAGAGCGTACATGGAACACTGTGCACAGGTCTGGTCTCTCTCCCAGAGACAGCCTGTGGGATGAAGGGAATGAAGAGAAGGTTTCAGAGATTGATTTGGGGGGGTGCGGTAGTGTCCTCAGAGAGATTACACTGACTGGGCCTGTCTCAAAATTAGAGAAATAACAAGTGGTTTGACTGAGACAGACACAGTCTCACAGGGTATTGACAGGGTGGGGCAGGAATGGCGTGTTTCTTCACTGGTTGTTGAATAAGGTCACAGACTCAGAATCCGATGACAGGGAGTGCGGCAAATCTTTGGATTTTTCCCCCACAAGGTTTCTAAATTCACAAGGAATATTGAAGGGCTGAGTGAAGATGGGAACGTTGCAGGAAAGTGTTGCTGAGGTCAAAGATCAGCCATTATCGGAGTGAAAGGCCGAACTGGCGCAAGGGCCGAATGGCCACGCCTGCGGCTGTTTCTTATTTTTTCCAAAGCACGAGGTTACCTTTGCGCCTTGTTCTCCCTTGGCCTTCAGCCTGTCGGATTGCACAGGGGAGCGGTGAGAGCTCCAGAGATCCATCAGCAGCCGCTGCGGTTATTTCATGCTCTTGTTATTTATCCTGTTTCTCCATATTTCCATTTGCACAGTTTGTCACCTTCAGCACTCTGGCTGATCTTTCACTGCCTGCTTCTGTTACGGTTACTATTCTATACTTTTTCTAAGTATGTCCGCAGGAAAATGCTTCTCGGGGTTATACGTGGTGACTTATCTGGACTCTGATAATAAAATCTACTTTGAAATTCGAGTTTCGGGAAACTTGCTTTAATTCTGAGAACAAATTGTGACTGACATCTCCAGCTCCCAGCAGCAGCCCGTCCTCACACACCCGCAGCCAATCAGCGATCACCGTTGGGAGACGGATGCTCCCATTGGCTGAGGGGTGTCAGTGGGCGGGACGCTGAGCGCCCGGCCGGCCCGGAGGTTGGAACCGGGACCGAGTGAGGCCGGAGACCGGGAGCTGAGCCTCGGGTTTCGGCTGCACCACCGGCGGGTCGTGAATCCTTTCGAAGGCAGAGCTGAAGAGACCGGCGGAGATTCCGTGAGATGTTTCAGCTACACGGAGGGCGCCCGGCCTTTCCCCGCCGAGGATCGGGGCCTGTTGTCTGGAGATGTCTCGCAGACCCGTTCCTTCCTGCTGGGAGACGGGAGCTGCCCCGCAGCGGCTGCCGATGGATCTCCGGAGCTCTCACCGCTCCCCTGTGCAATCCGAACGGCTGAAAACCAAGGGAGAACAAGGCGTAAAGGTAAACTCGTGCTTTAGAAAATAAGTAACAGGAGCATGCCTGGCCACTCGGCCCGTTGCGCCTATTCCACCCTTTCCTCAGAATAGTCCTTTTTAAATCTTTTTATTGATTTTAAACAAACATAAATGAAAATGAATACAAAGAGCTTGAGAGTACATAATTAATAGGTTAAGGTATAAATACAAATAGATGATAGTAACATCCCAAACTCATAGTGGTTACAAAAAATGGAGAAAATAAGAAACCCACCCCCCTCAAAAAAATGAAAAAAATCCTAACCGACATGGGCCATTGCATTATATCAATTATACACAGTAGCGTCAATAACTCCACACCTCCATCCAAATAATTAAGGACAATAAAAGTAAGGTTTAGGAAAAGTCAGTTTAGCTTATATGAAAATGTTGAATAAATGGTCTCCAAGTTTCTTCATATTTAACTGAAGGGTCAAAGACAATACTTGTAATTTTTTCTAAACTCAAACAAGAAATAAAACCACTGAAATATAGTTGGAGGATTAATTTCTTTCCAGTTCAATAGGATAGATCTTCTAGCCATTAATGTAACAAATGCAATCATCCGCCGGGCTGAGGGGGAATAAACGACTATTATCCACCATTGGTAAACCGAAAATTGCAGTAATAGGATGCGGTTGCAATTTGATATTCAGAACTGTTGAAATAATACCAAAAACATCTTTCCAATAATTTTACAAACCGGGGCAAGACAAGACCAGACCAATGAAGCAACTTCAGAATGACATCTGTCACAGGTTGGATTAACATAAGAATAAAATCAATCAGGCATGTTTAGCACAAATAGAAGAAGAATTGACTAATTGTAAAATTTTCTCCCACTGCTCTGTGGGTATAAGACAATGAAATTCTTTTTCCCATTCCTTCTTAATTTTTTCTGATACTCCTGGCTGTATTTTCATGATTGTATTATAAATGACAGCTACATTTATGATAGCATAAATGATGGCAAGGATTCAGAGCCAGAATTTTTTCTGTAATGTCCATTGGACCTAAATTCAGAAAAGACTAACATTCAAGAATTTTGAATGTTACTTGCAAGATACTTGCAAGTATCTAAACAAAAATGAGTTTTAGGCTGGATAGCTGTTCAATGGACATAAAACTGTTATCTAAAAATAGATCACGAAAACATGTTATACCTTTTGTTTTCCATAACACAAAGGCTTGGCCCATAAAAAAGGCCTGGAAAAAAAAGTTAGATATAATAGGGCTTGATAAGATAAACTTATTCAAGCGGAAGTATTTTCGAAATTGAAACCATATTCTTAATATATGTTTAACTATAGGATTAGTTATTTACTTATTCAGTTTAGATAAAGCAAAAGGAGGCAAAGATCCTAAAATAGAAAACAATGAGAAGTCTTGTACAGATTTATACTCCAAATTTACCCATTGTGGGCAAGGTACTATGACTGATTCTCGTGTCCAAAATATTAACTATCGGATGTTAACTGCCCAGTAGTAAAATCTTAGGTTTGGCAAAGCCAAACCACTTTCCTTCTTAGGCTTCTGCAAATATTTCTTACTTAATCTAGGATTTTTATTCAGCCACACATACGAGGATATTTTGGAATCAATAATATCAAAAAAATATCTAGGAATAAAAATTGGTAATGCTTGGAATAAATATAAACATTTGGGTAATACACACAGATGATGGGGACCACCTAGTAACAAGTTGCTTGATTTGTTCAATTAAATGTAAAAAAATTAACTTTAAATAAACCCTTATGTTTCTTGGTAATTTTAATACCAAATAATTAAAATGATCTGTGACAACTTTAAATGGTAAGTGTTTATATATTGAAACTTGCATATTTAATGGAAATAATTCACTCTTATTAAAATTCAGTTTGTAGCCAGAAAAGCCACTAAACTGAGCAAGCAAGGATGAAATAGCAGGAATCGATCTCTCAGGGTCAGATATGTATAGTAACAAATCATCAGCATATAATGATAACTTATAAGTCCCTTCCCTACAGGTAATTCCAAAAGTATTAGGTGATTCACGAATGGCAACGGCTAAAGGTTCCAAAGCAATGTCAAATAATAGAGGACTTAAAGGGCAGCCTTGCCTCGTACCACGGGACAACTGAAAAAAAGATCTTTGATTACTGGTAAGAACCGAAGCCAAAGGTTTATAATATATTAATTTAATCCATGATATAAATTTCAAGCTAAAATTAAAATTCTGCAACATCTTAAATAAATATAGCCATTCAACTCTATCGAACGCTTTTTCTGGTATTTTAGATGAAGAAGAATAAATTATATTATTTAATTTTCTAATGTTAAAAATGAATAATAGTTTTTAATAAATCCGGTCTGATACTCAGAGATAATTTGAGGTAATATATTTTCTAATCTAGTGGCCAGAATTTTGGTAAAAATCTTAGAATCCGTATCCAGCAAAGATATTGGCCGATAGGATGAACATTCAGTGGGGGTCTTTATCTTTTTTATGAATTGGAGAAATGGAGGCATCATAAAAAGATTGTGGTTATTTACCTACAGTTAACGCATCTATAAAAATTTCACAAAGCCAAGGAGTGAATATAGAAGAAAAGGAGTTAAAAAATTCAGCCTTATAACCGTCCAGACCAGGGGCTTTAGCCGAATTCATTGAAAAATAGCCTCTTTTATTTCGGTTTCCATAATAGGTGAGTCTAGAAATACACAATCTTCTGCTGTTAATTTTGGGATATTCAATTTTCTTAAAAATGCATCCGTTATGGAAGAATCCTCAACAAATTCTGATTGATATAAAGAGTTATAAAAATCTTGAAAGGCTTTATTTATCTCTTTATGATCAATCGTCAAAGTGCCATCTCGTTTATGAATCTTAATGACTTGTCATTTAACCAAAGCAGTTTTCAATTGATTAGCCAATAAGTGATTAAAACTGGGTTCTGGATTTAATTAACTGATTTTCAATCGAGGAGGATAATAACAAACTGTGCTCCATTTGAATTTTAACCCCCTTTTTATAAAGTTCTTTACTGGGGGTCACTGAATAAAGGGTTGGGTTTCAATCAGTAATTCATCCTTGTGTCGCCATATCAAGCTTTGACCCATTGTGAATCAGAGAGATCAGAAGCTTGAGAGGACGTAATGCACTCAGGTTCGCCAATGGAGTATTAAAGGCAGTGGTTCAGGGCAGGTTATTTTTGAGCTTTCAGCAGTGGCCACTCCACAGTCAGGATGGATTATCAAGAAAACCTTCATTAGCAGGAACAAGTGGAGTGGTCGTTGTTGGAGTGGACAGAGTTGGAGCGGAGACTTTGAGGCTTTAATTCTTTGAGGTTTTAGTGGGGAGAGCATTCAGTTAGAGAAGGCAAAATCATGATGGAGGTAGAATTTTTTTTGCCCCTTCTTTACATTTTCTCAGTTGGAACAGTGGAGATGCTGGGCGGGATAGTGGAAAGTTGCTTTGTGGGATGTGGGAAGGCAGGGGACTCTCCTGTGTCCCTGATAACTACACCTGTGAGAAGGGCATCCAGCTTCAGCTCTGAACAATCCACATTAAGGAGTTGGAGCTGGAACTGGATGAACTCCAGATCATTCGGGAGACTGAAAGGGTGATAGGTAGGACATTTGAGAGGTAGTTGCACCCAAGGTGCACGGCACAGGAAACTGGGTGACAGTGAGGAAGGGGAAGGGGGAAACAGAGCGTGCAGTTTACCCCTGTGTCCATCCCTCTGAACAACACAGGTATCACTTTAGGTACAGTCGGGGATGGTGGGATGACCTGGCAAAGGAAAGTCACAGCAACAGGGTCTCTGGCACTTAGTCTGGCTCTGAGACTGAGAAGGGAAGGGAGGAGACGAGGTGAGCTGTGGTCAGAGGTGATTCAGCAACAGGGTCTCTGGCACTTAGTCTGGCTCTGAGACTGAGAAGGGAAGGGAGGAGACGAGGTGAGCTCTGGTCAGAGGTGATTCAGCAACAGGGTCTCTGGCACTTAGTCTGGCTCTGAGACTGAGAAGGGAAGGGAGGAGACGAGGTGAGCTGTGGTCAGAGGTGATTCAGCAACAGGGTCTCTGGCACTTAGTCTGGCTCTGAGACTGAGAAGGGAAGGGAGGAGACGAGGTGAGCTGTGGTCAGAGGTGATTCAGCAGCTCAGGGTACTGACAGGATGTTCTGTAGGTGAGAATGAAATTCCAGGATGGTGTGTTCCCTCCTGCATGCTGGCATCTGTGACATCTCCGGTCGAGTGCTCAGCATTCCTAAGGAGGGTGAACAGTGAAGGTCGTGGTCCATGTGGGTAACAATGATATGGGCTGGCAGAGTAACGAGGTTCTGTAAAGGGAGTTCAGGGAGTGAGGTGCTAATTGAAAGGGCAGCTCCTCCAGGCCTGTGATCTCAGGACTGCCATCTGTGTGATGTGGCAGGGATCAGAAGATTATACAGTTTAACACGTGGCTAAAGAGTTGGTGCAGGAGGGAGGGTATAAGATTTTTGGATTATTCGAGCTGGTGAGGATTGCTGTGTAGAGAGGAGTGTGAGTGTGTTGGTGGGGAGAGCACATCGTTGATGGAGTGTGACTGGGCACACAGGTCTCTCTCTCTCTCTCTCTCTCTCACTCACTGACACACACACACACACACACGCCAGTGGAGTGGGAGGGAGGAGTGTAAGAAGGGGAAGGGGAATGAGGAGGATGGAGTTCGGACTCCTTCACCAAGTCCCAGACTCACCCAACCTTCCCCCTCTAGAATTGGTCCCATTCCCTCCCCCAGGCTAGGGGTGAGCGTTAAGTTGCCTTGCCAACAAGAAAAGGAATTGTCCAATAACATCTGGTTAACATACTTTGATAATAAATTTACGTTGAACTTGAACATTGAAATGTATTGTTTGTAAAACATGTACTGATGAGAAATGGTCTCAGTGAACGTCCGAGAGTGGAAAATGAACCGGTGTTCAGCCCCACTGCTCCGTGCCGGACAAGAACCTCTATTAGAATCTGTCCCATCTCTCTGTGCTTCTCCATATTCCCTCTAAAGTTTCCTCTTTCTGTACCTC